>NC_091097.1:18512860-18672860 GCF_024713975.1 Paralichthys olivaceus | reverse complement strand
GTATTCGAACTAGTAACAAAACTAACCTGGTAAGGGACTGCACTGGCTGCCATTTTGCTTCAACTCCTCTTAAAACGTAGTTTTTTTTTTTATTGTTTGTTTTCCTTTATTTTTTTCATCTTTTTATATTTTTTTCTGCTTTGTCATAGTTGTCATCAGAATTGATTTCATATTTCTGCTTACAGTACCTTTCACATTTTAGTTGGTTTCTCCCATTGCATGTCAGAAGTGAAGAAAACGAGATGTCAGAGTGTGTGATCGTGTGTGTTTGTATGTATGTATGTATGTTTGTGTGTGTGTGTGTGTGTGTGTGAATTTGTGTTTTCTCTTTTCTGAAACTTCTCGTCATTTGTAAATCAAAGCAATGACTCTTACGAACTTTGACTTTACTTTGAAACAATAGTAAAGGACAAAGTAAATGTTGTCTTACAGGAAAATCTGATTTAGAAAAAACATGAAAACCTAGTTTGGCTGAATAATTACACATTTTTAAAAACATTTCAGTTTTGTGTTGACTGCTTTAAGGGCAGGTTGACTAAACTTTAAATGTAGGCCCCCGCAGCGACTCACAAATTATAAAAACCTAATGAACAACACAATATTACCAGACCCATTTTGCCTAATAAATAAATCATGGATTGTCTTTTATAGAAGTCCAAATCCAAAAAAGGAGAAATTTCATCATGGCCTATTTCAATTGGGATATTTCATAGATAGAACATTATTTGCTTTCACCCCTAAAAACTGTTCACGATTCAATTGCTTTCATTTAACACATAATTTATCATGTTTGACTTTTGCCTTTTGTCATAAATCGTAGCTTTTAATTTGACCTGCATTTTATTTTGTAGTTTTCATCCTCGTATTCCATTGCTAGCTTTCTAGTTCAGTTCCTCACCAGTAGCAGTAGAAGTGTCAAATGTTCAGGTGGGCGGTGTGTAGAGGTGGGACAATAACTTTACCCTCACTGCATCCAATTCAGGCGGAAAAACAGTATTTGATTAGACCGCACATGCACATGCATACAAGTAGAAATCATTATTGTATTGAGAACAGTGACTGTCAGTTCTTTCACCGCCTTCTTTAATATGAGGTTTTAATAAAGGCCATTTTTTGAGCAGTGATGAGGGAGCACCAGGCTATTGGCTCACCTCTCCTTCAGGAACCTCCACAGTCAAGTGATGCAACTTTCCACTGTTGTACAATTAGTATGACGCCATTTTCAGAGAAACATTCAGCCACTTTATACAAATTAAAGTTACCCACCCACCTGGAGGGGCTTATAAACATTGAATTACTGTGATATAAATTTGTGTCTGTAGGTTGCTATTCTATTATACATCACTTGTTTACCAAAGTGAGTGGTTCCATTCAGAGATGAGGGTCTGTTTCCTAACTCTTGTTGCCATGGTGACAAAGGGATGGACCCTGCTCTTTGAAAGTCACACTTCCCCCTTTATTTTGGTTGAGTCTCCAAAAGGCCTTTTCTTTTCCTCGCCCTCTCCTCTGCTGCTTTTTCAAATGATATTGTTTTTTGAGGAGAAGCAGAGTGCAGACGACGGGAACAGAAAAATAACTTGGAGACTCAACCGCCCCTCTTACATTTGCTTCACACTGTTGGCTTTAACTCCGTCATCATATTGCTACTTGCACTGCTGCCGTTGTTAACGCCAACCGCTATGTTGCTAAAAACAGTAAATCTCTGTCTGCCTGTTGCTGTTGCCCCTGCTCTGTTCTTCTTGGTTTTGCACCCTGATCGATACCCAGGCCTGAAAGCTTTGTTTGCCTCCAAACCTCAGCAGAGAATCATTCCCCTGGCAGTCAAACTGTGTTAATCACTTTACTCTTTAAGACAAATTCAACCTAAAGATCAGCCTTGTGATCCTGTAGTCATTATTTATCAATGTGATCGCATGAAATGCACCTGTAGCCTTTTTTTAAAGTTTTGACTGTGGTTGCACGAGCAGCAGAGGACTGGACGGACTGGTGGCGGTCGTCTGGTCCCTGCTGCACAATTCAGATAGGGATTTTACATGTAGGGTGCAAAGCAGAGAGCTGGAGGGCAGAAGTTGTCATGTCTCTCTGTTTGCACGTGAACCTTCTTCTCTGCAGCGCTCAACAACATTGTCCCCCTGCACCCTCTTCTCTCCCTACTCTGGTCCCACCTGGTCAACTGCAACGCCTTCATCACACCTGACGACCACAACACTGATGATGACGATACTCTTCCTCCCTTTCTCTCTTATCCTCTTACCTTTGACGGCCAAACCGTTACACCATCTTGCTGCTCTTTCTTCTCTCCCTTCTCAACTTTCTCTTGACTCTTCACTTGAATCCGGATCGACCCCGTTCCAAACCTAGGACTACTTTGATATTGTGAAGAACCCCATGGACCTGTCAACCATCAAGAGGAAGCTGGACACAGGACAATACCAGGAGCCGTGGCAATATGTCGACGATATCTGGCTGATGTTCAACAACGCCTGGCTCTACAACCGCAAGACGTCACGTGTGTACAAGTACTGCTCCAAGCTGGCTGAGGTGTTTGAGTCTGAGATCGACCCTGTCATGCAGGGCCTGGGATACTGTTGTGGGAGGAAGGTGAGTCAGCAGTAGGCGTTTTGTTTTTTACATTTCATGTGCAGGTGTAGTCTTTGTGCTAAGCTACACTAACCACCTGCTGACTGCAGGTTTATATTAACAGATATAACATTTATATATGAATATGCAACTATGAATTATGTATGACGGGTGTAATATGATCAGTTCCTGTCCAACAGTTTTAAAAACAGCTTTTCTTTTTGTCTCTTTTCTCGTTGCAGTTTGAGTTTTCCCCTCAAACTCTATGCTGCTATGGAAAACAATTATGCACCATCCAACGTGATGCTGCGTACTTTAGCTACCAGAACAGGTAAGGGCTTTCGAGACATTAGACCACAAGCATGCGCACATCACAGACAAACAGTATTCAGAAACTTGTATTGAAATTTCAACATTTTGCAGCCAATGAGATCAGCTTCTTTGTGTCTTGTTATATTTTGCACATTATATTTGAGTGTATTTCAAACAGCATCTTTTAATCAGTGCAATCACAGATGAGTTTTGATTTGGCTTCAAATGGTTACCCTGGCTCCATCTCCATAGTTCGTTTTAATTTTCATTTTCATTGTTGTCATTCATAAAGTGGGCTCCTGTCTTCTTCCTCAGCAACTAGTCTTTGTTTCTGGCACAATTTCTTCCACTGAGTAACTTTAGATGCACAACCAACACACACGACTGTGTTTTATAAATGCGGGGGGGTAATCCATGCTCACCACCAGAAGAAAGGTTCCCACTTTATAAATGAACTGAAAGGATGATGGGTCTCTGTTGCTTTACCATGTATGTATTTTTTTCCTCATCCACCCTTTCATGTATGGAGACTCGTATCCTCGCTCCCTTCCTCCTCCACAGCTCCTAGTGGTCTCTCATGTTGCTGTAATGTTGTTGTTGTTTACCACTGGACGTCTGACGCTAATCTTTGCTTTGCCTTGGCTCTCTGTCCTCTGTTGGTTGTTGTTCACATCCTGTCCGTCCTTCCCTCCTCCTCCATGTCCTCCCTATCCCTCTCTGTCTCTACATTGTCTCCGTCTGACCTGTAACGATTTATTTCACGCTTTTTTAATATTCATTTTGACCTCCCCTCCCCCATCTCCCTTTGCCCCCTTCCCCTCTCCCCTTCTCTCCCTCCTTTTTTAACGCTTGTGATGTCTGCATTGGCCTGCTTTGGTGTGACCAATCATCCACTCCAAAATTTACGCGCAAAATCAAAACACCCGCCCACACAAAAACCCTGCATCACGATTGGCTGCTTCCGCCTGGCGACGACCTACCTTGCCCTCTGCCTCCTCCTGTGTGTCCGCCCCCTGGCCTGTCCTGCCCTGCCCTGATTGGCGGCTGCTTCTTCGTGCCCTCTCTGTGATTGGCTGTGATGATGGCGAACGGTGTAGTTCACCAAAATATGGGCTTCTTGCTGACAGGTACCACTTCTGTGAGAAGTGTTTCAACGAAATCCAGGGCGAGTGCGTTTCCCTGGGGGACGACCCCTCTCAGCCTCAGACGTGAGTACTCTCAGACTCCTGCCTTCCTCCCACACCAGCAGACAAAAGCACAAATAAAACCTAAAGTTTCTCAAGTAGTTAGATATTAGAACTGTCAGCAATTAAATGTCTTGGTTGGTAGGGTTAAAACCATCTTGTTCCTTAGTCTTGACAGCATCACATATATTCAGCTTGTATCACGTTGTAGTAACTGACCCACCAGCAGCTCAGTGGTGGAATTAGATTAAAGATCACGAATTGTTGAATGTTTATAGATTTTGTTTTATCTGTCTGGTTGAAATTTAAGCATTTAAAAACAGAAAACATTTGCGGTACAGCAAAGTTTGAGGAGTCATAAAAGACAGATTTATTTTGAAAAATGCAGAAAGAAACAGCACAGCAGCAGATGTAAGCTTTCCTGACTTTTAGTCTCTTGTATGGGTCAAGCTAAAGTGAATACTAGATTTCCCGTAATGCGACTTTCATCAGATCCTGTCTGACTCATTTTAAACTCTGCACCTTCAGTTTGTAATGGAGACTTTCTGTAAAACATTTCAAGCCTTAAGCCGAAGTCAAGATAACCCTGAAGACACCACTGTGACATCACACAGGTTGTTTTATCTTGAAGATGTTATACTGATAATTGTTTCAGAAGTAACTGAGTGTAAAATTGATGGAGTTCATCTTAGTAAAACAAACATTCCTTTGATTTTATTTGAGTATTTGTTTCATCACCATCATAGAAAATACAAGTTATATCAACGTTAGGATTTTTCTATTTCTAGATTGTACAAATGATCAGTATAACGATAAACTGTGTTCGTAGTGTTTAGTTCACCGAGGATTTACCGTGTTGTTACAGTATTTTGTTTTTCTGATACTTCTCACAGGTCTATCAACAAAGACCAGTTCCAACGAAAGAAGAACGACACACTTGATCCCGAGTTGTACGTCCCCTTCTTAACATAATAACTTTGTTTTTTTGTCATGACCTTGTGATAATTTATTTTTCAATGATTGCTGTGAGATAAAAGATGTTCTATTCCATCGTTATAAATGTTTTGGCAGTAACTTTGTTGCTCCTGTAGAAGAACAAACAGTAATATTGTGTCTGCCTTTTTGTCTTCTCTCTGCTCAGGCTTGTGGAATGTATTGACTGCGGTCGTAAAATGCACCAGATCTGTGTCCTGCATCATGAAACCATATGGCCTTCAGGGTGAGCTAGCTATCATATGCAAACTGTACATTCTGTTACATGAGCACATGGGTCTGGAAAATGAATTTACCCTTTTGTGTTCCTCGATTCTTTTTTCCCTGAAGCTTTAAAATCAGGAAAAGCATCATAAAGGTGCTGGAAATATTGTTATGTCATGACACATGTGACGGCACATTTTTGCGTAGCTGTAAACATTGCAGACTCAAGCTAATCTCACACAGTTTCAGCATGTTGAGAAGAAGTTTGGAGAAAAAGTTTAGAAGTTAGAGCTTTGATTTATTCCATCAACAATAAAAGTTGCTTGTGTGAAAAGCGAGTCATAAAGTTTGATTTCCCTACATGTGGGTTCTGTTTGTAATTATAAGTGACTTCAGACTCATTTTATCATTTGAGGAAGAAACGACTGACATTAAAGACCAAATTGTCTCTTGATTTATGCCTTTTTATCGCAGTCACCGGTGGTTATTGTGACAGAGCAGATGGCTTCCTGCAAATTTGATTTACTATTTGTTTCCTCCCCAACCACAGCTTCACATGTGACAACTGCCTCAAAAAGGCAAACAAGACACGGAAAGAGAACAAATACGCAGCTAAAAGTAAGTAGAGTACAGAGAACAAATACAAGATACATGTTTTTTGTGTTTTATGACCACTACCCTACAAAAGGCCACGAGTATGATGACATGGCAGACGTCATTGAAATGTGAAGAATTTATCAGAATAATGTAAATGATCATTTTAAATTGTTGTTAACCCGACTCCTTTTTTGTCTTTTCATAGGACTTCCCCAGACCAAGCTGGGGGGCTATTTGGAGATGCGCGTGAACGACTACCTCAAGCGACAGTGCCACCCCGAATCTGGCGATATCACCATCCGAGTCGTCCATGTCTCGGACAAGGTGGTTGAGGTCAAGCCAGGCATGAAGTCCAGGTAAGAGGTTAAACCTGCTGCTGCAGATTCTGTGTGTGGTGGAAGAAGCTCCATAAAATGAATTTAGGATCATGGCTTATTGATTATGTTTGATGAGAGGCTATTAAAGGGGAGTTTGTGGGAGCATCTACTGGTGTGCGGCAATTCTTTTCTTCTGGTTTTTGTTACTTCTGTTCGGTAACGAGTGCTTATCAAGTTTGGATGTATGTGCTTTCAGGATACCACAGCGTCAACTAAAGTAGAAATGTGTTCTGATAAAATAAACCAGAGAAAATCTGGACCCAATTGTGCGGACATTCCCCGGAGTTCATGTCTAAAAATGTCTTTAGCACTGGTGTGTCATCGTGTCTTTGTCTAATAACTCCATTGAGAAGGAGATGAGTTGTGTCTAGATCTGATTGTAGCTTAACGAGTGAATGATTGATCTGTTAAACAGAGCGTCTCACTGCAAAGTAAAATAAATGAAAAGTTAGTAAAGATGGAGACAAACAGCAGCAGGTCACACATCAGGCTGAGGTTTGATAATTATGAGCTGGTTTGAAGAGAAGGGAAGAGTTGATGATGACATTTCATGGATTTCACAGCTGATTTACTCACCCAGCTTTTTGCTTCCTGTTTTTTATCCAGATTTGTGGACAGTGGAGAAATGTCGGAGTCCTTCCCCTACAGGATGAAAGCCTTGTTTGCATTCGAAGACATCGACGGAGCAGACGTGTGTTTTTTCGGCATGCATGTTCAAGAGTACGGCTCCGACTGCCCGCCTCCCAATCAGAGACGAGTGTACATCTCTTACCTGGACAGCGTGCACTTCTTCAAACCTCGACACCTCAGGACGGCTGTCTACCATGAGATCCTGCTTGGCTACCTGGAGTATGTCAAGAGGCAGGGGTAAGAGCAGAGTTTAAATCTTTGGAGGCAGGTGGAAAAAGAAGGAAGTCAGTTAACTTCTTTACGAATGCTTCAATTGATGAAACTACATGTCTCCCCTTCCAGGTTTACAACGGGTCATATCTGGGCCTGTCCACCCAGTGAAGGGGATGATTACATCTTTCACTGCCATCCGTCGGACCAGAAGATCCCCAAGCCAAAGCGCCTGCAGGAGTGGTACAAGAAGATGCTGGACAAGGCTGTGTCTGAGCGCATTGTCCATGATTACAAGGTGAGACATGTAGCACATCAGACCATCCGAAGTACTTCTTGTCATGATCCAGCAGAGGGCACTCTGTATCAGCTTTATGTATTACATGCCCTCTTGACTTATCAGTAAAGTAAACCCCCCTTTCCACTTGTTAAAAAACCCACTAACACCTGTTAACATCTGGCCTTTGTCTGCCGTGTGAATGGATTCAATCAGCATTCACTGCAGTAGACGCACGTTATAACCTTGATAGTAACATGACATGAATGAGTCATCTTAGTCTCACTGCATACATGCAGATGTATTCAGTGTCTTATTTTATCTACAAGGTGGCAGCCCTATCATGTTTTTTAATTAAAGAAAATCTAAAATCTGCTGTCTCCCAGGTCAAGAATGATCATCTCAATACTATGATTTGTTAATGACATCAACTGTGAGTATTTAACGGTCCTCTCTTTGTCCCTCAGGATGTTTTCAAGCAAGCGACAGAGGACCGGCTGACCAGCCCCAAGGAGCTGCCATATTTTGAGGGCGACTTCTGGCCAAACGTGCTGGAGGAGAGCATCAAGGAGCTGGAGCAGGAGGAGGAGGAGAGGAAGAGAGAGGAGAACAGTACCTCCACTGAGAGCACAGATGTGAGTAGAGCGAGAGTCCACATGCGTTCATCACTTTCAGACTCTTAATGTTTGTTAATGCCGTGTTATGTATTGAAACATTTATTTAAACATGCACAGGCTACAAAAGGAGACAGCAAGAATGCCAAAAAGAAGAACAATAAAAAGACGAGCAAGAACAAGAGCAGCTTGAGCCGAGCCAACAAGAAGAAACCGGGGATGCCCAATGTTTCCAATGACCTTTCTCAGAAACTCTACGCTACCATGGAGAAACATAAGGAGGTATGTGTGTGTAGCAGTATATGCTAACTGTTTTATTTAAGAATATTATAATAACTTACTAAATCAAGGATATTCTCTAGTAAGATACTGATCCTTGTTTTCAGTTATGGGAAAGTATAAATAATTCTGGGAATATTCCTTTGTACTATGTTTTGCTTTCCTCTTAAGTGCAAAATGAATTTAACAGATGAGGGCATGAATCACACATCATCCACACAATCTGAGGAAATTTACAGCTGACCTCCACTTTTATTCCCAGGTTTTCTTTGTCATCCGCCTCATTGCCGGACCCACAGCCAACTCCCTGCCCCCCATCACTGACGTAGACCCGCTGATGGCCTGTGACCTGATGGATGGCCGCGACGCCTTCCTGACTCTGGCCAGGGACAAGCACCTGGAGTTCAGCTCTCTGAGGAGGTCCATGTGGAGCTCCATGTGTATGTTGGTGGAGCTGCACAACCAGAGCCAGGACCGCTTCGTTTACACTTGCAATGAGTGTAAACACCACGTGGAGACCCGCTTCCACTGCACCGTCTGCGAGGTGAGAATCAAAAATTTAAATACTATGATGTTACTTACAGTATTAGCTGGTAAAAACTCTGCAGTCTTTGGGTAGTATTACCTAAGACTAAATACCTGCACATACAGTTGGGAGCTGTGTGGCAGTAATGTAAATTTTTTTAAACTAAAATATCCCCAGAGCTCAATCCTTTTTTTTCATGAGTGTTCCAGAAAGAGCTAGGAGCTCAGACATGAATTAAATTGTTGCTTAATGTAATAACTCTTATATACTTTTGGAATTTAATATTCTTAAGGTTGGTTATATATGCAAATATAATATTTTAACGCTTAACTCCTCAGATTTTCTCTTACATAAGGTGGCTGCTGAATGAATAAAGGAAGAGGTTTTAGTAGAAAGTAGACCACAGAAGCACGGTGGATAAACAGATTTTTGTCTCCCCTTCCAATTTGGAACAGCTGATTCTGTTGTTCTACAGTCAGTGTTTCAGCAGCTCCACCATGGCTCCTCATCACCCTCTTCCAATCGTTGCTAGTTGTGTTCACTGGGGTGTCCAGCCAAATAGACTGCTTCTGCAGACTGGGTCTCTGCGGTGCTGGGCAGCTGTTTAGTATCCAGGGCACCAGTGAGCCCTTACAATAGCTCTTTGGCTGTAGTGTTCGTTGTCAGCATTCCTTGCTGAAAGTATGAAAAATTCATGTGGGAGGAGTTACAAAGACTCACTGCTGTTTCTTCAGATGTTAAAGTTGCACAACAGCAAAACTGTTTGTGTTACTGTAAAATGTGGGTGAGAAGATAACTGTTTATCAAGATGAAGCAGTTGTGGATTTATCAAAAGACACGTTGAGACATGAACATTTATTGAATGTGTAATGTAAAAAAATTGATTTGTAACACTTTGGTTTAACTTGTTTCAATGATTCATGTGCTTGTATTAATTTTCCCATCTCTCTACTTTTCCTTCCTCCTGCAGGACTATGACTTGTGCATCACCTGCTACAACATTAAAGGTCATGAGCACAAGATGGATAAACTGGGGCTTGGGCTGGATGACGACAGCAACAACCAGTCAGCAGCAGCTACTCAGAGCCCTGGAGACTCCCGTCGTCTAAGCATCCAGCGGTGTATTCAGTCGCTGGTCCATGCGTGCCAGTGCCGCAACGCCAACTGCTCTCTGCCGTCCTGCCAGAAGATGAAGCGTGTTGTTCAGCACACAAAAGGCTGCAAGCGCAAGACGAATGGTGGCTGCCCCATCTGCAAGCAGCTCATTGCTCTGTGCTGCTACCATGCTAAACACTGTCAAGAGAACAAATGTCCAGTCCCGTTCTGTCTGAACATCAAGCAAAAGCTGCGGCAGCAGCAGCTACAGCACAGGCTCCAGCAGGCACAAATGTTAAGGAGAAGAATGGCCAGCATGCAGAGGGTCGGGCAGCCCGCTGGTGGGCCACCCGGAGGACCTGTTGTTGGACTTCCATCACCAGGGAACAATGGTAGCACAGCACCAAGTACCCCTACGTCTGGAGGAACCCAGCCCCCAACTCCCCAGACACCAACTCAGACCATGCCTCCAGTCCCGCAACAGGGAATGGGTCCAGGACCTGGAGTCCAGCAACAGCAGCAAGGTGGGATGCCCTCACAAAGTGGCATGCCTCCTCAACACCCCCTTCACCACCAGTTTCAGCAGATGGCGACGGCCGGAGGTGGTGGGGCTGGTGGGATAATGAGTTCTCCCCAACATCAGCAGCAGATGCTTCAAGTCCAACAACAACAGCAGCAGCAGCAGCAGCAGCAGCAGCATAGTGGAGCAGGGACCAACCCTCAACAAATCCAACAGCACCCGAACAATTTGCCTCCATATGCCAGCAGACCTCCAGGCTCCTCCCCAATCCATCAGTCCCAGGGCAAACCAGTTCTTGGGTCTGCAACACCTCCCCAGCCACAGCCTGGTGGCACTGTCATGGCTGGAAGTATTGGGGGCCAGCAACCTCCTAACCAGCCCCAGGCCCAGCCTCCCCTTTCACAGCAGCAACAGCAGCCTCCTTCTGGGCCTCCACCGGCAGCAGTAGAAATCGCCATGAAGATCCAACAGGTAGCTGATGCTCAGAGAAAGATGGCTCTGCAACGACAAGCCGCCCAGGCAGCTGCAGGCTTGATGCCTCCTCACCCGCACCATCAACAGGGTCAAGGTCAACAGATGGCCATGGGACACCCAGGGGCAGTAGGGATGGTTGGACCTCAGGGCATGCCACAACAGACGGCCGCAGTGGCAGCTGCTCGTGCCCACATGGATCAACAACAAAGCGCTGCACCAGGCATGATGGTTGGTCCTGGGGGGCCCATGCAGCAAACCCCTCAGCAGGGTAACCTACCCCAGGGCCCACTCCCCCCTCAAATGCAGCAGAGGATGGGTGCACCACTTCAAAACCCTCAGCAGCAGCAGCAGCAACAGCAGTGGGCAGCCCAGGGGATGCCACCCCAGCAGAGACAAGCTATGATGAACCAAATGAGCCATCCAGCCATGATGGCAGCTCAGCAGCAGCAAATTCAACAACAGCAGCAACAACAACAACAACACCAACAACAACAACAACAACAGCAGCAGCAGCAACAGCAACAACAGCAGCAGCAGCAGCAGCAGCAGCAACAACAGCAGCAGCACCACCAACAAGCTCAGGGCCATGCTGCCTTGATAAACATGGCACAGCAGCAAGGTGCCGGTGTCCCAGGGGGAGCTGTCCCTGGAGCTACTGGTGTCAACATCCCCCAGGCTGCCCTCCAAGACCTGTTACGGACTCTCCGCTCGCCTAGCTCACCGATCCAGCAGCAGCAAGTCCTCAACATCTTGCGGTCTAATCCACAGCTCATGGCTGCTTTTATTAAGCAGAGGGCTTCAAAATACAAGGGGGTGCAGGGGGCTCCAGGTGGACCGGGTGTCGTGCCGGGAGGTCCTGGACCCACAGGGGGTCCTGTTGGTAATGTCATGGCAGGAGGGGGACCACAGGTGAACATGAATTCTGCAGGCTCCGGCCAGCCTGGGATGCATATGGCAGGTCAGGGAGGGACGAATGTCAACATGGCCACTATGGCCCAGCTACAGCAGCAGCAGCAACAGCAGCTGCAACAGCAGCAGCAACAGCAACTTCAGCAACAACAGTTACAACAGCAACAGCAGTTACAACAGCAACAGCAGTTACAACAGCAACAACAGTTACAACAGCAGCAACAGTTACAACAGCAGCAACAGAGGCCAATGCTCAGTAGTTTACAACAACAACAAGTGGCAGCTCTGCAGCAGCAACAACAGCAACAACAACAACAACAACAACAGCAGCAGCAGCAGCAGCAGCAGCAGCAGCAACAACAACAGCAACAGCAGCAGCAGCAGCAGCAAGGGGGAGGAAGGGGTATGCATGGCCAGGGGCCACAGATGGGAAATCTCAACACTACCCAGTTTAGAGAGATGCTCATGAGGAGGCATCTCCAGCAGCAGCAGCAGCAACAACAACAACAGCAGCAGCAGCAGCAACAACAAATGGGAGTAAATCACGGTCAGTTCCAGCAGCCACAACCACCACAGGGGCAGAGCTACATGGGACAGTCTGGGATGCAGCCTCCAACAGGGGGACAGGGCCAGCCTGGAGGTCCTCCTCATGGCGCCCAGCAGCCTGGTGGTCCCCCAGGCCAGCAGGGGCAAGGTTACCCAGGATCTGTGGCCCAGCAGCAAGCTACAGCTGCACTGCAGCATAGGCTCCAGCACCAGCACCACCTCCAGATGCAGCAGCAGAATGCAATGGCTGGTCTGCCAGGGGGCGATGCAGGGCCAGGTGTGGGAGGTCCTCAGCAGCCATCTCAAGGCCCTCAGCCCACTCAAGGTGGCCCTCCATCTTCTCAAGCTCTGCTACAACAGGCCCTCCACCAGAGGCTGCTCCAGCAGCAGCAGCAGCATCTTGGCCCCGGCGGGTCACCGGCCCAGCACAGCAATCCCATGAGTCCTCAGCAGCCGCAGCAGATGGCCCAGTCCCCGCACCTGCAGGGCCAGACAATGCCCACATCGCTGGCTAACCAGGTGCGATCTCCACAGCCCTCCCCCAGACCTCAGTCCCAGCCACCGCACTCCAGCCCGTCCCCGCGCATGCAGCCCCAGCCCTCCCCACATCACATCTCTCCTCAGATGCAGACGGGTTCTCCTCACCCAGGCCATCTGAACCAGCACCACCCAGGCATGGGGGTCCCTCCACAACAACAGCAGCAACAGAACTCTATGGAGCAGTTTGGGTCGGACCAGAGCGCCATGTTATCTCAGCTGAGTGGCATGGCCGGTCTCCACGGACCAGGGGGAAACAGTCAGGACCCACTGGGCCAGAATATGAATCACAACCCTTTAGACATCATGTAGGAATTCTACTAACGTGTCATGTTGAGCTGAAATGCTCCGTGATTCTTCGCACAAACTGCACTCACCCAGGACAGTGTTATTGTTATTACTTAGCCTTTCTTTTTTATACTATTATTAAATGTTATTTAAAATGTTTTCAATAAAGATGCATTGAACTGAACTTCCTATGGGAGATGAACAATAAATCAAGCAGTCGTTAAATGAATTAGAATAAATGAATTGTAAGTTATTGCTGTTAATATATTTTTTTGCCAATCGTGGACAGAGAGGGGGGGCGGTTTCTCGAGCAGCCTCCTCACCTCCACATCTTGCTGAATAGAAGAAAGGTCATATTTTCGGGGGTAAATAGGAGAACTTGCCTTTTTTAAGAAATGTTTTTAAGGTTTTAAACGTGGTCAAGATTAAAGAGGAAATGATTTAATGCAAAGAACTTTTTTATCGGTTTTGTTTCCCATCATTCAGTCTGTCTATTTCTGTTTTGCAGAGTGATGTGGATTATTATTATTAATATTATTATTGTAAATCCAAACATGATGCATATCCTCCTTTTCAAATGTTTGGGTTTGCTTTATTTATTGTTTTCTTTAAAGGGGGTGGGGCGGGGGTGTTATGTACCCTGAGACTGCTTAAATTTGTATAGAAATATATTTTTGTTATTGACTGTCGGGAGGGGTGGGGGGGGGCGTTAGTTCTTGTTTCACTTCGCTGTAGCCGTCTTTAGTTGGGTCTGTCCAGGTGGGGGAGAAAGAAATGTCAGTGTTTTATCGCAGCGGTTGAGGGTCTGCTGTGAGTTTGAGATGTTGAGCGGACACATCGTGGCGTCTCCACCAGCCTCTGCGTTGGACATCGGCCATGCTGGAAGGGACTAATCCCTCGCAAACATGCAAGCCCTCTCCCTCGAATGTGTGTGCACTCCTTCCTTTTTAAAGACACTTAATATGGAGCAGTGGAGGCTTGGGGAGGGGGGGTGCATACCTGTGTGCCTGTAACATTTTGAGTACATGAGCTGGGACATGGAGAAAAGAAACTGGGTGGGGTGGGCTCCTTTTAGTGTTTTTAGGATTCTACTGTTTGGAGTAAACAGAAGATTTTGATCCAAATGAACTGTGTTGCACAGAAATGAGGAGAAAGTCTCCGTGTCTTTCTGCCTCGGCCCCGTTGCTGCTTCCCTCGGACTTTAAATCCCCTCCCTCCCTCCCTCCCTCCCTCCCTCCCTCTTCTACGAGAAAGTTGATCTCCCTTCCTCCTCAACTCCATCTTTATCTTTCTGAACTTTGGGATTTTAATTTAATATTTTTTACTGTACAAAGAAACACAAACTGTGGACTCAAATACTGTTTTTTATAATAAAATGAAAATTACCAATAGTGCCGTGTCCTGCATGTGGCTGTTTGTGAGACATACGATAAGGTATTTGGTGAATATGAGAACTTCTGCTGTAACAAAGCCTCATTCTCCAGAGGATTATTTTATTATTCTCAACTGGATTTCTGAAGACGTAGCTGAAGTAAAATGCGAGAACTTGATAAAGAAAACTTCATAAAACAATTTGAAATAAATTAATTTCAGTTTACAGTTGATGAGGAACATTTGGTGACTGGCGTTTGAGCTGTTTACGAAAGTTAATGACATTTAAAAATGTATTTAAAGTTAAGTTAAAGTAGATAAAATTAATTTATTACTTTAATGAGTATAATTGTATTACCATGTATTATTTCTAAGTAATTAAGAAAGTACATCATTTTTACATCTGATTTCTCAATAACTAAAACTTTAATTGAAAATGTCTGTTCCATTCTAATTAGCAGCATTTATATCAGAGTCGTGATCTTAAGAACAGACTATCAAAGTTATATATGTTTACAATATTTGGTCTAATAATGTTTAGGTGAAATAAATAAACCTGTGTTCCAATTTAAATGTAAAATTTGTTTATATCAATAATGAGAAATTAAGAAAGTAACCCCAAAATTAAACTGGATAAATGGATTTTTCCGACTGTGGCCCCTCAGCCTAACCATCCTAACAAACTAAATACCTAACCCGGACCCTTAACCTAATTCTAACCCTAAAACCAAAGTCTTGACTCCCAAACAGTCCATTAAAGGGGGGGGGGGTCCTCACTCTGATAAAAATGTCTTCACTCTGTAGGTTAAAGGCTCAAACTGGTCCTCACAAAGTCAGCTGTACAAACACACATACACACTCACTCACACGTTTGTCTTTCCTGGGAACATTGTGCTCTCTAGTGGTGACACATGGCAGCGTGATAGTTTGATAAAAAGACACTGAATGCATAACTCTTATTGTTTTTTATATATATATTTATACACACCCAGGTGTGAGCCTGGCCCAACTGGAATTTGTACAACAACAAAAACACTTAAACTTATTTTCAAGTTCGTATTTATTGGAAATGCAGTCAAAATAAAAATTAGTTTCTACAGACATGTTACCTTTGTCAGATAAGAGACTTATTCACATACATTTAGTGACATAAATTACTTTAGCTTATACATGTGACATGCAATAAATAATATCCCACCAGAGACTGACCTAACGTACAGTTTCTACCATTTGTACATCACCCTACACGGCGCTGTCAGCGGCAGTGTAAACTGATATCTCCTCTTTTGAAATGCACAAAGGCAAGTGAAAAGAGCGGACTATCAATTGGTTATACAAAAATAGAACCAGGTAGCATTTTATAAAGTAAAAGACAGCAGACAGCGAACACAACTGTGTACTTCTTTTTTTTTTTGTGCCTCCACCTCCCTTGAAATGCAGAACTTCATCTACGCAGCAGGCATTAATTCTATCTCTTTGTTTCATGTCTTTTGTGACAGAAATAAACCTCTTCAATAAAACACAGGACAGGGCTTTGTGCATGTGTGGCACAGGCTGACGGGGCATGCGGTTTAGCTCTGTGTGCATACTGGAAACAAAAAACAAAACAAAACAAGAGCAGTGTCTTTACAAAACGTTATCCGTAAGAAAGAGGAGCGACTGAAACAGGCCCCGAGAGCAGATGTGAGTCTGCCAGGAAAGCACTGAGGACGACTAGAAAAAGTAGCTGCGTGGAAGTAAGTCGACTGGAACGTTTGTCAGGCCGCTGCCTCGCTCTGTAAACCCAGCAGCCCCGGGAATGAAATCATTGTGATCGATTTATTGCAACAGATGATTTTTTTTTGGGGACCTCAGGCTTCCTGTCATGCTGATTAATGAGCCACAATGATCAGGATTACCACTCACTTCTTCATTCAAAGGCAAAAAATGTCTTCATGGAACTCAGTAGGAAATGAGTGTAGCTTTGTAAACATGGAATTATTTTACATACACGACTATTCACATGTAGAAAATGACTGAGTGGAAACTCTGATGGTGTTTGTTTCGGATCTCTTTTCGTTCAGCGGCCCTTAAAGAAGCCTTCAGCCACCGTCGCTTCTTTAAAAGTCACCGTCAGCGAGTTGATGGTCACGTGTGTCACAATCACTTTCCCGGAACGCTCGGTGTCGCCCGGTGTCGTTGTGGTAAGGCTCTGATTGTCGGCGCCCACCTCCTCATTCCTCGCCTCAGCAGTGGAGCAGGCGGCGGCTGTGCTGCCCCCCGTCTTGCCGCTCCCCTGAACGCTCACTATCACTGTGATTGTGTCGTTCCTCTCTAATCTGGGACATTCCGACCCTGACTCCACCTCCTCCTCACCTCTGGCCCAATCTGACCTGCCGCCCACGGTAACTGCATCTCCTGGTCTGGCCACCATCACCGAGGTGCCATCCTTCGATTGGCTGCACGCAAACGTTTGGTTCTGTTTAGTTTCATATACATCTGGTCTGTCAGTCCATGTTTCTGAGCCCGCCACGGTCAGGTTGGCGTCCACCTTCTCCTCCACGTCCATCTCTAGGTCCTGACGCTCCAGCAGCGGCAGGGAGCTGCACTCCGAATGACCTGGGAGAAAGAAAGCTTCAGTTTAATCACAAAGGTCAAAGGTCATCGTTGAATTTCTAACTGATCTACTTGGAAAACCAACCGTATAAACTGTCTTCTCGTTGTTCCTCTGAGGTGCTTTCGGACTCCTCCTGCTTCTCTTCTTCGCTGGTGCCGCTCCAGTCCTCCTCCATTGGCTCCTCCTTCTTCCTCAGTGGTTGGAGAGGTTTGTTCGAAGGCCCGTCCGGCCCCCGTTTAGCCACCCTCTGGTGGCTCCTCCTCCTGAGCGGTCGGCGGTAAATGCTGCTGCGCTCACCCTGGTCCACGTCTGTGCTCATGGCGCGGGTGAGGGAGAGACGCAGCCGGGGAGTTGGCTTTACTGCCGCCTTGTGGGCGCTGCGGAGGTCCATGGCAAAGAGGTTCTGATGTTCAGAGCAAAGGTGACAGAGGAATCACTGAGGTGTGAACAGCACTGAGTTCTGGGAAATGTAGCCTTAAGGGATAAATCCTGTCATACTGTATATTCATGTTGATGAAAGACCAAAACCAATAATGGTCTTTAAAATGCCTCAACTCAAAGATCTCTCGTCTGAGGATTATTCGAAGACGTTCCCAGTTTGTTCCTAATAAATTTGCCTTTACACAAACAAGCCCTGCAGCAGTTAAGAGTTACTGAAGGAAGTAAAGCAGGAGAAAAGTTTCTTTACCCGCAACAGGAGTCTCCTGGGTCTGAGACCTTTCCTGCGATAGGCCAGCGCTCTGACCTTCTCCTGACTGGAAGAGAGGTGGACACAGAGGGACGGGAGAGGAAAGAGACAAAGTGACCAAAAGAGACGGACTGTGAAACAGTTTTCAGACATAAACGCTGGAGAATGTCCCTCATTTGATAATAACACCGCTGGAGATTCTCCACTGAGACACGTTCACAACAACAGAAGAATCCAACGTATGAACCAAAAGCTCTCTTGACATCTACGTCTGTCCTCTACGTGTGTACTTCTGCTTTTCATCCCGTGTTTTTGGTTTTTCTTTTAGTTTTGGAACAATCGCTCGCTGTGAAGAGTTTCGACTAGGGGGCTGGCACGAGAACCTCCAGAAAATGTCCAGACCTGGGACTTTTGCGTTGTCACGTACAGCCCCTCAGGAGAATGTCAGGAGTTTCAGTGTTTGTCTGAAAGCAGCTAAAATAAAGGGAACTGAAAGAAAACCCCCTTCGCAAGAACCAGACTTTCTGTTATTACTCACTTTTCCTCGTATGCTAGGACCAGGCGAGGGTCCAAAATATTGTCCTCCGGTTCCCAAGTGCTGTACCTGGTGACACAAAAACACGTTCAAATCCCATCAATTACCCATAAATCTGTTCATCTGTCCATCGATCTATCACAGGACACACTGCCCGCTCCAGCTCCGACACACACGTTATAAAAAAGGTTCCTGAGTTTATATAGAGGGAATGAGGTCACCGGACGATGACTCAAGGTTTACTCACTTTGGGGGCCATCCCTGCCATTTCAGTAGATACTCCACATTACCCTGAAGGGGGGGTGAGAGAGAGAGAGAGAGGGAGGAGGGTGAGATACAACACATTCACACAACCTGCACTTTTTAATCTGTACTGGTGCTGTGAGTGTGTGCGTGTAAGAATAAAAAGGGTGACTGTCACTTTAAGAAGGGGGGGGTCGGGGGTTGGGGGAGTGGACGTTGTTCTCGGTGTTTCTCGGGAATGACGTCACTGCCAGCAGCTTTTTCTCTCTCTCGCGCGCCGCGGTGACGTGACCGCACGCGCTCATTCTCTCAACGTTTGCACCGGCGGGCTCGGATAGGTGGGGCCACGCACACGAGCATGTAAACACTGGCGTTGCGCAACGTTCGAGTCCCACCTCCGTGTGGACCCGTCAAACAATAACAAGAGATAACTGGTGCGCGGAGCGCGTGCGTGTGGACATGAACATGATTTAATGTCCTAAACTTTTCTGTGGCACATTGAATGAAGCTGACGTCACGCGCTGTTCCTCTGGATTACGGGACAAGCTGTGCGTAAACATGCGGAGTCCGGTGCGTAAAAGCGGCTCCATCCTCTGTCACCACCGTCACCACAACACGCACAGCGGCGGGACACCATCACGCAAAACTCGGTGACATTACGCAGCACTTTCCGCACGCCGCCGTAACCCAAATAAACTGCGCAGCTCGTTTTCAGAACACACGCCCCCTTCTCCGGTTTACTACAGCTGCGTAGGCGCCTCCAAAACACGCTCGTGTCGCAGCACCGCAGCCGGAGCCCCGCGCGAGGGGGGTTAAAGGTCAGCACCGCGCGACACTTCCACGCAAACAACAGACACAGAGAGAAAGGAGGAGGTTGTTGTTGCGTAAAGTGCACGGGGAGAACTGCGCAGCCTAGTTTTGGCAGCGCACGAGGACAGAGGATGGCACAGTGAGCGCACGCTGCTCCACTGGGACAACATCCATGTTGAAGACTGAGAATAATAAGTTATTTAAGTTTGCGTGTCTCACCTTCCTCACCCTCTTCTTCGTTATGGACTCCACCGCGAACACCTGGTCTCCTATGGATGACAGCTCCATCGCTCCACACTGCGCGTGTGCGCTCAGAGGACGGAGCGCACAAAATAAAAACAGTGAGAGAGAGAGGAGGAGGAAACACAAAGTTCTCTCTCTCTCTCTCTGACTCTCCCTCCCTCCCTCTCTCTATTTCTCTCTTACTCTGACTCTCCTTCCCTCTCTGACTCTTCTCTCGCTTCTCTCTCTTCTCTCTCTTCTCTCTCTCTCTCCTTCTCTCTGCCTCCCTCCCTCACTTTTTAAAATCTGCGACACATCAACACCGGACAACGCGCTGCTTTAAGCCGGGCGCGCCACCTTTTTGTTGCGTAGGACCGAGCCCCCCAATAGGCGTGCCCGCGTCCGCGAGGCCGCGCACGCAAATTGGAGCAGAGTGCAGGAGAGGGGCCGAAGAAGAGGAGGAGGAGGAGGAGGAAGAGGAGGAGGAGGAGGAGGAAGAGGAGGAGGAGGAGGAGGAGGAGGGAGGACAAGGTTATTGCGAAACTTAAGAAAACACTGATGTTGTAATGATTTCTAAATCAAATTAAATAAAACAATTAAATGTTCTTATATCAAATCTTAAATTTCATTCAGATAAAGATGCAAACGCACATTCACTAAGTCTACTTGTTTTTCATTTCGAGCGGAGTTTTCGACAACAAAATCGAACAATTATGTGAAAAAAGTTGTAATTTAATGAAAAAAATCACAATGTCACGAGCATAAAGTTGTGATGTTGCGAAAACAAAGTTATAATATAAGAATTTAGAACGCTTTGTGATGAAAACAAAGTATTTCAAACTCTTATTATAGAGAATAACTTAACGAGATGCTTGACTTCTTGTACTATTCCAACTTGTGTCCTTTAAAATAATAATAACCTTACAGAAGCTTTCAGGGGACCCAAGGACGCTTTACATTGAAGGAGAAGGAAAATAAGTATTTCCCAAATGTTGACAACAGGTCAGTCATGTCATTGTCCCCAAATATGACTCCTGAAATTGATCTAAAGGTTTTTCTCTGGTGAGGTTGTATCATTGGAAACACTGAAAGCGCTGAACTGCAGCCCGACAGTGAAACAGAAAGTGAACTGGTGTCTCTTTATGTAACAGCAGCAAAGGCAGGAAAGATCAGAATCTGCAATGGAAATGAAAGCTTTGCTCGATTCTCTGGAAGAAATTTCCACACCTCCAGCTGCGTTTGATCCAAATATGGAACCAAACAGCTAAACACTGCTGAAAGTCTTAATTTTACCCTGAATGCTAAGCAACCTCGCTGCAGAGCCCAGTGCTGGAAATAAGGTTGAGTACGACGCAGATACAGATCTCAGTGACGATAATGATCCCTGATGTTGAAGCCAACATTTCTTCTTTATAACTTTAAATCTCGACTCAGCGGTGAGATCACAGCCACTGATCACACACTTATCTAATTTTATACCTGAACATCTACACATCCAGCCCCCGTGTAGGAAGATCTTACAAAGGTAAAGTGACGGCTGTGGAAAAAAGGCCTGGAGCCAGATTCCTATTATCTTTCACTGAGGCTGATGTGGATCAGTTTACAATAAAACTCTATGAAACCACACACACACACACACACGGTCTACGGTCCGCGGTCTCTCTCTGCACCTGGAACACTTGCATCACTTATGGGCATTGGGTGTCATGGCAACTGTTTCTACAGCGACTGCTGAAAAGCTGGATGATGGCGATGAGACAGCAAGAGTTGATGAACAGTTCAGGGCTGAAAAGTGATCCACACCAATACTGACCCTACGTTGACCTTTGACCTCCCAGCTCTGAGGTTACATAAACAGCCCAACACGACAATCCCATAATAATACAATCATCTTCTTATATAACGTAGCCCGTCACCAGGACGTTCAATCAAAGGAAGTTGGATCTAAATTAATGCTGAGACTAAAAATGATTTTCAATTAAACCTCGGATTATATTTAATAGTCGTTTAAAATGAAAACTGTGAAACTGTAAATATTACAATTATCTGCAAATCAATCATATGTTTTCTGACAATTGTTCCCACACTGACTTAAATCAAAAGGCTTCATCTGTTACGATGACGCCATCTTTCTAAAAATAAAAGCCTCTCAGTGTCTGATGTTGACCTCACTGGTGTTAAAATTGATGAAGCTGATGAAGAGAGATGGATAAGAGAGAGAGAGAGAGAGAGCGAAAGAAAGAAAGATAGAAAGAGAACAGCAGAGGTGAAAAACACTTTTACACAAAAAGTATGTGCAGTTTTTTAAAATACCGTTAAAAAAGTGTGTTCTTCCCCGTTTTTTTATTTTTATTTTTTTGTTAAATGGTATTTTTGAAGTTAGTCTTGTTTCTGTTGCAGGTCTAGAAAAGTTCGACTTTCATTGTGCGGTGCGACACCTGTCTTCATTCTGCAGACGACAATAAAGAATCTGGAGTTTGCCTTTTTTGTTTTTCCTCGTTGAGTCATGTTCGACGTCACAAACGCACGACAACAGAGACATCACTGCCACTCTGAGGTTCTACTCTCCAGTAGTTATGCTCGTCACTGGTCAGAAACCATTTCTGTAACTGTCCAAAACCACCAACACGACATGTGACACCCAGTTTGAGCCGTGATGGACGTGTTGAGGGGAGAAAGAAGCCTGGGATCAAACTTTACAGTATTTCTGCCACTTTCCTTGTCAACCACTGAGTTCACCACTGTGAATGTCGCACACAACCTCCCTCGCGTCGCCTTAACCTCCAGCGTGAACACGGTGGTTTTAAAACTCACATTGTACAAACTACTTCTCATATTTTAAGTTTATTTTCAATTTTGTGTCAGACAAGTCATCGACACGCCCACTGGCTGGCAGAGAATCCTCCGGAGAATCTCCTGCTGTGTTCTGGACTCAGTCAGACATTCTCCAGAGTTTTTGCACCCGGGGCTGGAGGGAGAGTCTTGAACGTGCGTGTTCTCACATTTAAACCCCTCTGGAGAACGTCCGGAGATGATCTGGAGTCTGGTGCATGATTACAAGCAGCTCTATGACTGAGATTCTATCTTTTATCATCTTAAGAGACTCCTCTGCTGCTGCCGTGAGTCATTTACCGTAAAGTGTGATGATCTAACTGTGCATTGAGGGTTTTAACGTCTCAACGAGGCTGATGCGTGAGACACATATCGACATAAATGATTATTATTTGTTTTAATGGAGACTCGAGCTGGTCTCGTTGGTTTTTTTGTTTTGTCGTTCGGGGTTCTGCAGAGGTGAGTCTGCGGGGACGAGGTGAAGCGTGACTCGGGACGAACGCGCCGCTTTTCCCGTAAAGAAGGAGACGAGAAAGAAAACAAACGCTGCGATCACATGACCGGTGGATCTGCCTGGAAACTCAAGTGAGGAGTTTAGGAGCCGATCGCAGCTCGCGCACACCCACGTGCTGTGACTCACGCATGACTCACCAAACGTGCCAGTAAAAGAGAGAGAGAGAGAGACACACACACATACATACACACACACACACACACTTCCACGGAAGAGGAGAAACATTAGGGTAACTTATCACAGCCTCATACCGGGAATCCACGCGTTTCTCGTTTATTCCCCTTTGTCCACAGTCACGTTATCATCCCAGTGAAGGGAGGGAATTAAAGCAGCACATCTGGGAAAATACAACCATTAAAAATCCAGCTGTGGGAGTGGGAGGATAATAACACTTAAGTGTAAGGAAGTAAAGACAAAAAGAAAAATATGAATGGAATAACAAACAAGAACAAGAACAATGTGTGCTGTGATTTAATTCATGGACCATGTAGAATGAATATTGCACAGTTAAGAGAGTCGATAGTTTTGTGTTTATAGTGTAACTGTGAGGAGGTTTACAGTTGTGATCACCACACACACACACATCAGTGTGTGTGTTTTCTGCAGGACAAACAGCTGGGACCAGATGTGTAGAGAAGATAAATGATGGGATGGTTTTATCCCCAAGAACTTTACAGCAGTTTCACTTCCTGTCTGTACTGATAATCACCTTTAATTAACCAGTTTGTAATTTATAACTCGGATACTTGTAGTTTGCTTTGATTAAATCTACTGCGGCACATTTCAAAAGTAAAGTGCTTTTTACTCCACTTCATTCATCTGACAGCTGAGTGCAGGCTGCACTTTTATATATAAAAGATTTGCTAAAGACTATCAGCCGTTGAAATTAGCACAGGCTTGAACAAATAGAACTGCAAATGCACATTTTAAAAGCTTTTCTCGGGTTAAACAGAAGGTTAGGAGAAAACGAAATTGAATATTTTTTAGAAACGTGTAATCAAAGCTGAGATCTCATTCTTCCTCATTATGTTTATTGTGAACGGCAGCAACAAAGACGTTCAGGCGGCTGAAAGATTCAAGATAAAACAGAAACCAAAACCAGGTGAACTGACACAAATTACTTAGGATAAAACTAAAAGCAAAACTTGAAACAAACGGTCATGACTGTAAAGATATTATCAGGTTTACAGCACAAGAAAGTTTATCAGACTCAATGTTCAGATAAAAGTGATGATTGTGGTACTGACAGTTGCTTAATCCACCCACTCGTTACATTTACATACTTCAGTGTTTCCCCCGACAACACTTTGACGAATCCGGAAATCTGCATATAATTTGTATTATTTATTGTTAAAAAACTGTGTGCAAATACGTTTTTATTTAAAATACACTTCTTTATTAAAGATAGAACTGCTTCTGTGGCAGAGTCCATACGACTGACAGGGTTATTAATCTGATCTAAGACCAGCTGAGCAACTCTCTCATTATCTGTTTTTCTACCAGAATAGCCTCCAATTAAAAAAAAAATATCACAAAATCAAAGTGATGACAACAGAGAAAAGTTCCTGTTTCTACTGACCTGGCATACAAACGTTTTACGACATTCCTCTTTCTTTATTACAAGTTTTCAACGCATGGCACAGTTTTTGCATTTTCTTCTTTCCTCTTGAAACTGTTTTGAAATACAACTTTGGGTAAAGTGTGTAAATCTCAGAAAGAGAGTGCTAGCCCACGTGAAGCTGCATATTTAACAAGTAAAACCTGACTCCGCACCGTTACGCTCCAGAGCAGCTTCACAGTCTTTACCCCGGCACAGCGGTCACCGCTGCGGACAGGTGACTCGGGTGTGCCCTGGCATGTGGCAGATGCCGCAGGAACGGGGTTTCTTAGCAGCAGGAGGTTTGCTGGGGTTGGTCGCTCCCATTTTCTTCCTCCCCCTTTCCCCTCCATCTCCACGGTCTCCACCACCATTAAATCCACCACCAAAACTACCTGACATGGGGGAACAGGTCAAACACAACATGAGGCGGTGAGATGTAGCCACAGACGGAGCAATAACGATGTTTCTGTGAGCAGCGAGACTGACAGCAGCGAGCCCGTCTGATAAGTGGATGCCTCAAGGTCTCAGTGGGAGTGTTTGAGAGTCGTGACAGATTTTCTTTAGTCTCTCTCTCCTTTTTTCTTTTGTTTGATCCGACTGTACATCTTCGCTGTTTGAACACTCGCATTCACACACTTCTAAACATTTTACATGGCATACAGAAAACATTAGCTGATACGGGGCTCATGGTGCAAAAGATTAAAGAGGGAATGTTATGTAATGTATGTAAGACTCTGAACTGTGATTGACAAAATTCAAATGTTTGTCTAGAATTCATTGTAGAATCTAATATTTGAATTCAATCTATCCAATGATTAAAAAACTAAATACAAGCTTCCTGAAGCTTTGAGGAGAATTACCCCCAAATATGAGCTTCAGCCAGAAAATTATACAAATCAAGAGGCTTGAGTCGTCCAGCAGCAAAGAGACGGACTGACAGAACCATTCGTTACCTTTTGTGTGTGTGAACGTTCTGTCCACTAGTACGAGGACAAAGTATTGAACAACAAATGTTTTCTCCATTTAACGTCAGAGTTTGTAAATGGTGCAAAGGTTCAGCATTCGTTGGTGATGGTTGAGGTCAGGGTAATGGGCTTGAGAGCATTGTGTCAATGACGTCCCATCAAGACAGTGTCAGCCTTACCTGGTGGGGGTGTGTTCTCGTCCGCCCATTGGAAGAAGCCACACTGTTGCTCTCTTGGTTTCCCACAGGTGTGGAACATCCGGCCCTTGTTCGGACCGTCCTTCTGCACTGTACGCGTCACCGCTGTCTCATTACAGTTACACATCGTCTGTCCCACTTGTCCTCCAGCTCCCCCTTCCTGCTCTTGGCCTCCTCCAAATGTGTTCCTGAAACCCATCGAGGGCCTCGGAGGCTGGGAGGTGTTCGGTGCAGGCAGGGGGCGGGGAGGCCCTCGACTCTGCAGTGCCTCCGGCTGATTTGGTTGATCTGCCCATAGAAAGAAGTTGCAGCTCCCAGCGTTGCACTTGTAGAACTGACGCCCTTGGTTGGGGCCGTCTTTACGCACAGTGAGGAGAAGTGCGTCTTGACCACAGTTGCACACAATGGCGTCTCTGTTGGGGTCTCCACTACCGCCACCACCTGGTGGAGATCGAGGCTGAGGGGTCCAGGAGGGGGCAGGAGGAAAGGAAGGTTGAGGATTGGAACGTGGGGGTCTGGGTTGATCTGGTCGAGGAGGCCGTGGAGCTGGTGGCCCTCGGCCACCACCCCCACCTCCTCGTCTCCCAACTCCTCCCACCCCTCCACCATCTCTGCCTCCTCCCATCACTCCACCATCTCCTCCTCCTCCTCCTCCTCCTGCTCTGAGGTATTTCAAGTCCAACACTTCTCTGAGCGTCTCATCACATCCACCGATGCAGCCGACAAATTCTAAAGGCATCATGGGAGGGAGGCTGCCTCTGCGGAACTTAAGCCTCAACCTGATGAATGAAGGACAAACAGAGGGTGAATGTTGAGGAGGTCAAATCAAACACAATCAGAACTGAACCAACAGCTGCAGACACGGCTGACTAAATACATCGGAATCAGCCGAACAGAACTGGGAAACACCGGAACATATGAAAGTGTAACTGCCAAAACTTGAAGGAAGACACTTCAAGACTCTGAGGCTCAAAGATGTGAGGAATAGAATAGAATGAAGGAGCCCACATTTCTATCTAAGGTGATATTAGTAGTTTATCACGCCCCCTGAAACTCTTCTGTGTTCCTCAACAGTCCATATTCAAAAGATTTGTCATGAAAAAAATCCCCCTCATGACCTTCAATTGGCTTGAATGTAAGATGACAGCTTTTTTTCCCTCATTTTGTGACCGAGATGGCACCGATCGCTTATTTCACACATTGTTTGTTAAAATAAAGAGTAAATCAATTGACAGAAAAGATATTTAACTGAACCGAATAAGCCACGAACATCCTATGTGATGCTGCAAAACATGTTTCATCCTCATGCTGATTTTATTTTCGGCACCATATCTTCCTTTACTGTTAGTTAACAAAACATCACTATTTGAACAAGGCTAATAAACAACTGTACCATCATTAAACACAGGGATGCAGGAATCCGTGAGATAAACGCTGGGATATTACATCAAGTTGCCGTGGTGACCAGCAAGATGGCAGCAGCAAGCAACAGTTTATCTCTGCACTAACTGATGTGAAAAGAGACGCTGTTTTTGAGTAAGTGCTGTAGTTCAACTTTGAGCCCTGTACAAGACTGGTAGCTATGGTAACGGATGCTGATACGGGGCACTTTGGCTCGCTGCTGGTGAGCGCGCCCTATATTTGGACTGAGCTGAGGCACGTGCTCAAGGGGTTAACGCCCACTTGTGTAAACAAGTACTTCGACGAGTTTCTTGTGCTGATGAAGAAACTTCATCCGTGGTGGAGAGCTGACAGTAAAACAGCTCACAGATTTCCTCGGAGCTCCCACATACGCTCATCAATAATATAACAAGTATAATGTGTGTGTTCACAAAGTGAGCACTGAGAAGAGGTGAAGTTACTGAGGAACAAAGGAGAAAAGGAATCTCTCACATTCTTTGTACGAGACGTTATCATTCAGAAAATGGCGCCATGTTCAGATTTGTGCATTAACCAATGAAATACTTACATGTGAACGGGGCGTGGCTGACAGGTGGGACAAATGCTGTCGTCTCTGCTGACCTCCAGCACTGTGTCGGGGAACCACACCGCTGTCTTACAGGCTGGGAAACCCACGCAGGACAGGTACTTACTGCAGGGGGACGGAGACACAGAGGAAGGGACGGGACAGCAGAGAGGACGCAGAAAGAGTTAAAGGGGAAAGTAAGACCTTCTGTAAACTTCAGAGTTTTAGACAGAGAGCATCTAAAACTCAATTTATTATAAAGAATCAGTAATATGGTTTTAAGCAACATGTCTCGCCTCACCCGTTTCCCTCCCTCTTCTTTTTCAGCACCATGTCCCGACTACAGTGAGGGCATTTCCTGACAGGGAGCGGGATCTCCATGTCCTGCTGCTCGGCTTCAGTGATCTCCTGAGCTGCACCCAGATATGGCGTCAGGGCTTCGTCTAACCTGAGGCGACAACAGACAATAATTTCCTACCAGCAGTCTGAAATGATTACAGCCGAGGTGCAACTATTCAGTATATGACATGATTTCAATAAATCTCATTGAGTGCGACTTACTTCTTTGCCTTCCTGACAGACTCAATGAAGACAGTCTTGTATTTCTGGATGTGTTGCAGCAGAACGCCCCGTTTGTCCTTCGTGCCCTCGGATACCAGCTTGAGATCTGCCTCCAGCTCAGCACGCAGGTTTGGTTTAGACATCTCATAGCCCATGGAATTGTAACCTAAACAAACAAACACACGTAAATACTTGCATTATAGTTGATAACACTATGTATAAAGCCCAGAGCATATTGTAGAATGTATTGTGTTGTGTGCACTTACCCTCCACCAGCCCCATGCCGAGCTCTCCAGGGAGAAACCTCTGGTCAGCTGTCAAACCCACGTACATGCGACTCTTGATCGTCTCAATGTGATCTGCATGGGTCGCATCTGTGCCTGTGATACACAGTTTAACACATCTGAGTTTCCATGACACACAAAACAGTTCATCTTGAACAAACTGTCTGTGTTGACTAAGTTGTGTCTAGACTGAATGTGTGTGTGTTTACCAATGCCGTGCTTCTCCATCAGTGATATGAGGTCGGCTTCAGAGAGGAGCTGCGGAGGACTCGTCTGTCCGTCCACCATCTCAATAGCAGAGGGCTGGAACTGGGAGCCGTTCTCGTACACCGGAATCACCTGGAACACACAAAGTGGATGTACAACAAAGCTTTAACACAGGAATCAGCTGGAAAGATGTAGTTTGATAACATCGTGAAGCAGAAAGGCATCATGGGAATGTTGTCTTAGCGAACGAGGTAATGTATTAAAGTTTTATTCATGTTTAATAAATAATTGTTGCATGTTTAACAGTAACAAAAGTTTGTCTAGTTGGAACTCACCTCCTCTTTTTACTTGTTTTGTAACAAAGTCAAAATGAGCACACACACACACACACACACACACACACACACACACACACACACACACACACACACACACACACACACACACATCCTACCTTGGCACTCCACTTGTCATACGGGTAAACATCCAGGTAGTTCCTTGCAATGATCATGAGTCCCGAGGTGGAGAACTTCTCCTGGGCTATATCTATGTCCACCACTGTCTCCTGCCCCTGAGCATCTTGGGACACACAGGCAAGGAAGTGCCGGACAATGAACTCATAAATACGTCCTTCGTTGCCCTGGACACAAGAAGAAAGAGAAAATCGTTACTTCACAGATTCAATGTCTGTGTCTATGTGTGTCTAAATAAGGCGCATTTCTTTTACTTATGAGAAAGGTGAATTAATCTTAAATTGATATTTTTGAGCCCATTGTTTCCCGTACATATCGTACAGGGACTGGTTGCGTACAGAAGGAACTTACTTGATGTGACGTTTATAGAAAGCCTATAAACATCACAGACACATGAATGATATATGCACAAACTGATCTCCATTTTCATACCTGCAGTGTATGGGAGAACTTGGTAGGGTGTATGGGGGGGTGGGCTTGGTCAGATTTCTTGCCCTGTCGTGGGTTGGGACCCCCAGGCTGGTCGAGCACCCGCTGGGCGAACGTCCCCCAGGCTTGGCTCTGTGTCTGCAGCTCCACCAGGGGGCTGAGATCCAGGTTTGCAGGAAAAATGTTTGTCTCAGTGCGGGGGTAACTGATAAACCTGAAAAGCACATGAGTAAACACGCAAAGAAGTTTGATATTGCTGGTGAAGCATCTATTAAACACATCAACTGCCAGATGGATGTACAGAAATAGGAACGGCTTTAAGGTGGTTTTAAAACCTGCTGAACTAAAAGTACAAGTGACCTTTTCACTGACACACAGACACTTTAATAAAAGAGGCTTCAAGGCAGCTTCCTGACTGAAACAAGTTCAAGTGAAACACCGGATTTAACATGGTTGGACCAGAACTACACTTAAGGACACCATGTGCCGAATGTGCATTACATAAAAATTATGCTTGTTCAACTCTTATGATAACTCTTACACTCACCCTTGAGTATAGAGTTTTTCTGCAATTTTCATGGTCTCTTTGGCATTTATCCTTAACTTCCGAGACGCCAGTTTCTCCATTTCCTGTCAGATAAAATGTTAACGTCGGTTCATAAAAGGAGATGAGATGAGACCCAGGACACTGGAGCTGAATAAACTTGATCTGTCTCTCATGCTTGAGTACAGCTACATACACTTTACATGCAGCACATGTTTGTGTATGGCGTTATATTCTTACCACAGTGTCCAAAGGCAGCGGTCTCCACTTGCTCTTGGGTTTGCTGGTTACTGAGGTGACTGTTGCTATGGGATCCTGGAAATGAGTAAGATTATTTTCTTGTGTGTAGCTTTTCACATACGTGGTTTGCAGCCCAGTTTATTCAGGCAGGTTGAAAGCACATTTGAATTTAAATTTTCTGCCGTGTCCTACGGAGGTAACAGCTGTGGGGAGAGGAACGATTCCACATGTGTGCACTTTCAGCACAGACCACAAACACACACACATACAAACACACAAAACACAGTTGTCTGTTTTTCAAGTGCACAAATCATTTCTCCCTAAACAACAATCATCAGTCTTTTTGCTTTATATTAAATAAATCATTTGTATGATCAGATGACCACATCAGTGTTTATAAATGACTTCTCCTGTGTTGCTTTGCTGTTGCTGTGTTTCAGTGTGAATATATTTTCCACCTGTTATGTAAGAGCAAAATTTAGGCAAAGTTTTTTTTTTTACTTCCACATGTTTTATGTCATTTTACATTTATATGGTAACAAACAACTAGCTAAGTGATAATTACCAGCTGAATAACTGTGAGCATCTTGGCAAACAAACACTGGGTGTAAATGTTTTTCAGTGACAGTCATAGATTCAGACGACACCTCCGTCCTGCTTCCAGTAACAGAGACAAAAGATGGACCAACAAACAAGCGATTATTAAACAACTTGCACTGACACTGACCAAAACTAAACACCAATGTGCAAAATGACTGTCACTTAAAACTAGGCCTAATGGAAACTCACATTAGCTCATTAACGCATAACGAGAATAAACCAAAACTCCCTAAAGGAATGAGTGATGAGAAACAGAAAAACAGATCACTAGTGAAAGTGGTACAAGTGGTACATTCAGGTATGTGACAAAGTCAATAACAGGACTGTGTTTACCACACTTATGAGTTTCAAGAGTACGGACCCTCGTCGTTAACAACACAATCTCAAATTTGCCACTTAAAAAATTCTAAAGACAGAGTCGACATGAGCAACATCAGCCGACTTATAAAGCTTACTAGCTTCCGTGAGAGCCCATGACTGTGCACACATTCACTGTCGGACACGTCAGTGTACACAGTATGAATCATACACATGCAAACAGCCGTACCTCCATGCAGATCTGGTAAAGCACCAGGCAAGCTGTGTGGTTGAAGAGACGGTTTCTTTTCCAGTTGAACTCGACAGTGTCCTCCTCAACTTCATGGAGCACTGACACAAAAAAAACTCAGTTAAAACCTCAACACTTGTCTCTGCATTTGATTTGAGGGCCTGTGTATGGATACATTTCTACCTTTGATTTTGTAGAACGTCTCCGGTATAAATGCCTGGATGGCTTTGAAACGCTCCACCACGAAGCCCAGAGTGGGAAACTGACAGCTGCCATATGAGATCAGCTGATTGGCAAGAGACTCCGGAAAGATCTTCTGAAGGCGAAGTGTCTGGAATCTAGTGAAGGATGCACCTGCAGAAGATGAGCACACAAGAGTGGATGGGATCATGTTAACCGTACTTTCAGAGATGAACTGAACTTCAGACATTCTCCTGAAATCACAGACAAAGACAAAAAAATAATGATTATGTTTGACAAACCATAATCTGTTGAGCCATCACATACACCTGAAAGAATATTTGTCTCATGCGCTTGTGTGTGGAGTACTACCTTACCTATCCGCAGGTCGAGCTCCTGACGGACATCAACAGCATCACTGATGTTAGCATCCGGCTCTGTCAGAGTTTCACAAGCTCTCTGAATGGAGTTGGGGGTAATCTCAGAAAACTTTGCCCGAAAGACTTGTAAATTGTGTTTCACTGAAAAACACACACCATCAGGGGATAGTTATGAACAAATGAAACTGTTATTCCCTGGCTTTAAACACAGTCACAGAAACATGGAGAGATCATGACACAAAAACAACAGACATGTTATTGACATACCTGCTTTACAGACGTCTATGATTTCAAAGCCAATGTTTTCTCCCTCTCTGTCACAATCAGTCCAGATGACTAAGGCCTGGCACTGCCTCACCTCTTTCTCCAGAGTCCGCTACAGAGACAGAAAGAGACAGACGAAAGGGGAGAAGAGAAAAAAGGGGTTTGATGAACAGATGAGTCCTAAAAATATTTTAAGTTGTTTTCTTTCTTTGTGAAAGAGATTACAATTATCTGAGCCTATCACACAATTGAAATTAATAAATGTGTAGCGTATAAATTTACAAAGAAATACAATAAAGATGTGCCTTGTTCAAATGTCAAAAGGTACCAGTGCTCAAACATAATCACCCAGACAGCAAATGACCATACCTTGATTTGTATCATGTTATCTGGACAGTACTTCTCTACCTCAGCGTCAAATAACAGCTGGGGATTACAACTGTGCCTTTGGAGAGAAAATATTAAAATATGATTAATTGTTAAAACACTGTTAGGTGCTGAATGTACAAAAATAATTCAAGTTTAAATTACCATTTCTGGAACGGCGCTTTAAACTCCAGACCCAGTAAATGACCAGATACTGAAGTCATTGATACTGAGACATTCTGGAGTAGGAGACAGAACAACACCGACAAAATCAAAAACAGAAAAAACACTAAAGAACAGACACGTGTGGATAATCAATTATTTCTGTGTATCCACTTACCTGACCAAAGAGATGATATTCATACTCGTAGATTTTATTAAACTTTGACATTCCTTCCCTCTGAAAAGAAATAATCCAATCAATACAAAACAGACTCCCACCTAGATCAAGCATCCATAAACAACTTCCTAATTTATAGCCCCCCCAAAAATGTCTTTACTTTGTTGTCTACAAAGTGTCTGTAAATGTTTAATTGAAGTTTCCCAAAGTTAAAGACTAATTTAACATCAAGTTTAATGTTCATGATGTTTGACCAACTGTCTAAAACCAAAAGATATCCAGGTCATTACCACAGAGTGAGAGGACTGAGACAAACAGCAGATTTTCTATATCCTCTTTGTGGATCACCAGACTCAGCGAACATAAGATAAAGTTTCATGCCGTGTCATGTAATTGGATGTTGTATAATAGATCAGCTGTAACTGTAAGTTACTGTGTCTTGAAGGGACCACAGACTGACACTAGAACACAGAGACTGATCCATGACCATCCACTGATTTAGGGCTTCAGCATTTCTGATGAACCTGCTGATTGGATCAAAACAGAGGTTGAAACTGTCCATAACAAGTTTATAGAGCTCAACAACAAACGAAACCGAGGAGAATCATATTCTCACGTCATTTACAAACACAGATAACACTGATTAAAGACTATTTGCCCAATCATTGTGTCCATCGACCCGTGGTTTCAGTAACACAGACACTGACCCTCCGGGCTCTGCCGCCGGACATGATCTCTGAGATGCCCTTGGCTGCATCGTTCTTCTCGGCTACGCAGAGGACCCGCTTGATCTGAGCCCGGCTCCGGTTCATGTCTTCCTGCTGAAGTGTGTCCGGACCCCGGCCACTCTGCGCCGCACAGAGACGCCTCCACTGGACCCCGAGCTGCTGCAGTCCCGGTCGAAGCAAGGATCTTCCGGCTAGATGCGCTGTGAGCATGCCTGGTGTCCCTCACATGAAGCAGCCGCTCCTCCGGGCAGCCCCGCTCCTGCTGTTAGCATGTTAGCTGCGGCTAACCTCTACGACCATGGTCTACGCTCCTGGAAGCTGTTACAGAAGCGCTAAAACTGTCCACACTGGTTGTCCACCTTGATCCAGAATATAACGACACCCGCAGAATAAAACTAAAACACCAAATACACACGTTCCAACTTTGTTAGCGGCGGAAACCAAAGTCTGACAAGAAACCGCTAACTCTGTTTACAATTGCCGCGTCCGCCTGTCAAACACTGCCGTAATCAAGGTCGTAAAAACTGTCGTAAAATCCAGGAACTGCCTCGTTCCGGAACACGACAACGACCAGGTTTTTACAACAGTAAGTGAAAGCTTTTAATTCTAACACAGTTTACATCCGTAACACGCGCTGCGTTTTTATTAATAACGTTTTTAACAATAATGATGCAAGTAATATTATCTCATATCACAGATAATGGATAGTACACCGTAAATCAGGAATGTTGAAAATATCTGTGAACGAGACGATGCTACAAATAGTACACATAAATGAATAATCAACATCATAACACGATAACACGAATGGGTATAAGAGCCTGCTACAAACGCCGGGACTACTTTAATTATTTGGATTGCCAAATCAAATACTTCCATTCATCACAGACAGTCCCTGTGTGTACTTTGTGTTTTAGGGTGTACTCCCTGCAGGAGGAGGAGGGACGATCACCTGACAGGACTGTAACCAGCTGAGTAAACATGGCGTCTGTGTCTGGATGTAAATGACATGCAGCGCTCCTGTGTGTGAACGGGCTTTCTGTCTCACCGGGGTGGATGGACAGGGCGCGTGAAGAGACGCGGGACCGGAGGACAGAAGCGCTTCACTGATGCTGCTTCGTGTCTTATTCTCTCTGTGCTCAGCGCGAAGACTCTGATTCCTGCCCGGACCCTGTGGTTGGCGCGGATCATTGCTTTTGTTAACAGAGCCTTTGGTTTTTGTGGAGGGGCTCTACTTCTCATTCAGTGTGACACATATCCAGGATCCTGCTCTGGGGACTGGCTCCTGCTGGGCTCAGTCTGGGGCCCGTCCTGCTCTGCTGTGCTCCTTTTTTCTTTAAACGATATAAAGGAGCTGCCTGTAATGTGTGAGAGCAGAATGATCAATGTGTCTGTTGCACTCTGACAGCTGGGTTATGACTGAGAGTGGTGCTGCACCGTGTGTTGTGTTTCTCATGCCTTTCTCGACAACACCACTATGATAGGCTCACCTGACGTGGTGGCTTTCACTAAAGAGGATGAGTTTGGTCAGAACAACCCGGACCCCTGGGCTCTCCCCGAGGAGTTCTCCATCCCCCTCCATCCTTTGGCGGACTCCAACCCCTGGGCCAAAACCTCCTTTGCAAAGTTCACTAAAGACTTCATCCTCATCTCGGAGTTCTCCGAGCAGGTGGGCCCTCAGCCTCTCCTCACCATCCCAGCTGACCCCAAAGTGTGCGGTACGTTCGATCTCAACTACTTCTCTCTGCGCATCATGTCAGTGGACTACCAGGCCTCCTTTGTCGGGCATCCACCAGGCAGTGGCTACCCAAGGCTCAGCTTTGTGGAGGACTCGAGGGTGGTCTTGGGCGACTCAAAGGAGGGGGCATTCGCTTATGTCCATCACCTCACGCTGTACGACCTGGAGGCCAGGGGCTTCGTGCGACCGTTCTGCATGGCATACGTTTCAGCCGACGAGAGGAAAATCATGCTGCAGTTTCAGGAGGTGTCCCTCCGCTTCCTGCAGGCGTCTGAGTGTCTGAAGGCTGGGAACAGGAGAGCCTTCGCCAAAGAACTGCAGAGGAAACTCCAGGACCTGGAGTAAGACCTTCATTGCATTTTAACTTCTTTCCAACTTAGAATTCAAATACAAGTCATAATACAAATCTGATATTTCAATATTAGCCCTGTGTTCAATTATATATGTAAACAAAACTTTGCTTTTTGGCCCCTGTTAATCCCTCAGCCTCATGTCTATTCCACTAACACTAATCTTAAGCAGGTATAATAGTGACCATGTTCACTATTTTATGGTCAAGTGCTTAGCACGTGTTAAGTAGCACAAAACACAAAGTATAGCTTAGGCCTTCTTTGTTGTTTGGTCATAAGAAAATATTGTGATTTTGACCTGACGACGTCGTCAGAGAAGAGTCAGATGATCTTACAACATTTCACCCAGAACTATAATGTGAACTTCATGGTTGCACCAGAAGAAAAGTCAGAGCCCACAGAAGTTTTTAGCATTCATCCACTAGGGACTTTGAATGTTGAAGAGAATTTCTTGGCAATCTATCCAGTCGTTGTTGATACATTTCAGTTTGAAGTGGCGGACTGACCAACCAACCAAAGCCTATGTCCATGTGTGCTATTAGAATGGATATATAAATAACTGGCCAACCATAATCTAACAGTTCATGAATGTTCATGCATGTTTTTCCTGTTTTGTTTGTGTAGTAGTTTCTCAGACTCTGTTCAGACTTGGTACTAACATCCATCTTAACTGATCTGGTCACAGGCGACACATTCAGGACACATTTTAATGGCAGGTGTGAAGAGATGAACATAGATCTGTGTTTTGTGATCAGATCTCTCAGGATGGACGTTAATACCAGGTCTGAATAAGGCTCATGTTACTCTTGACATTCCTCTTGAGGAAAAAGTCATTATGTCAAACTCTATTATTCCCGTTCCCTGTATGAACACGTGCATCAGTAACCCGTGTTGTTTTCCCCTCAGGTACACTCACTCTGTGCTGCAGAAAGAGGAGGGCCTGCAGAGGGAGGCGGGGCCTCAATGCATGTACTCCGCTCACGCTGTTGAGAAAGCCAATGAGCTCGCTAACGTTGAAAAGAGCATCTATGAACACAGGGACCTGCTGAGGCAGATCAGCTCCTACCATTCCCGCCCTCGCAGAGACCCGCACGCTGTCACCTGTCAGAATTGTGTGACAGAGTGCTTGAGCGAGTGTGAAACGCTGTTGGAAAAATACGCCAAGCTTGCCAACCCCTTCGGGTACACTGACAAAGGAAAGAAGCAGGAGGAAGGGAAGGGTCGGATCAATACTGAAGCAGGCGAAGAGGAAGTGGATGACGATGAGTGCGTTAAACGCAGGCCATCTTACACACCACAGCTGATCAAAGCTAAGTCGGCCAAGTGTTTCGACAAGCGCCTGAAAACCATGCAGGAGCTGTGTGACGACACTTTCTATGAGGCCACCATGGAGCTCCTGAAGGAGACAGAGAGGAGTTTCCGTGGCGACCTGTGTTACCTTCACACACGCCGCCTGGACAAGGCTCTACGTAGGAAACAGAGAATTACCAACTTCCTGTTTGAGGAGGACCTTTGTGATGACGCTGAGGATGAGGGAGGGGTACTAAGACCTTTCTGTGCTGTGAACCATGCTGTCAACAACTATACACTCTTAAATCCTCCTCCAATTGTGATGGGACCAGAACCTCTAGAGCTAGACTCACTGGAGCCCCCACATCCCCGAGACCCAGCTTCTGAGACCAGTCATACTCAGGAGAGTGAGCTCGGGCTTGGGGAGAGCCATTTGGATTCCTCCCCCTCAGACCAGACTCTGGAGACCCAGGAGAGCTCTGAGGAGAACAAAGGAAGCTTTAGCAGCGATAAGAGCGGGATTGCCCCGGCAGAAAAGCAGCAAAGTCTTGCTAGTATGAGGTCTGAACCTGCTGATCCTGACTCTGACTTGACCCCTGACCCTGACCACAACGCTGACCTGGAGAGAGAGAGCAGCAGTGAAGATATGGAAACCACTGCAGGGGAGGATGACGGTGGAGACGAGACACCTGTGTCCTTGCTGGAAGTGGTGTCAGAGCTGGAGGCCAGCAGGGAGGATGACTGTGAGAGAGAAAGTGAAATTGAGTCTGACTTGTTGGTTCCAATTGACACAGCATGCTGTATGTCTCAAGAGGGATTCCTTTATGAGGCATCTGCCCCAGAAAAGGACCCTCATCCGGACCAAAGCTCCCACCATCAGTCCTCTCAAACCCTGGTGGTCAACCAGGAGCCTCAATCCCTTCTCCCTCTCCAGGACTATTACGGCGTAGGCTCTCTATGCTTAGAAAACCCAGCAACTGGGCTGGAGCTGCCTGTGGGGCGCCTTGGAGATGCAGTTTCCCGTACCTCAGCAGAGGATGGGTCAGACTGTACTATGAGTGCTTCTACTGGATCTGATCGTGCTGCCTCACCTCTCGGCTATGGGGCGGTGATGACCCTGCGTCACAGGAAGAAGGCTGGACAAGGAGCCCTGAGGTTTGTGCGGCAGTACCCCTTTGCCATACAAGCTCTTTGGTGCCTGCTGAGTGGTAGGACGCTGGTGGTGCTTGGGGCAGATGAGGGGAGGGTCCGACGGTTGGTTGCTGCTCTGGCCCTCTTCGTTCCTGGCCCAGGGAAGTGTGGCGAGAGGGTTCAAGCCTGGCTGTCCTGTCCTTTCACACTTACTGACCTGCAGAGGTGGAAACTCATTGGTTTGCAAAGGTTAGTACAATTTGCATTTTCATTTTAGCCTTTTAAATAACACTGGTATAAAAAGCTTGTATTCAGGGCAAGTAGAGCCAGACAGATGATGTTGATGACAGAGATTTACTAAAGCAAGTTTGATGCTCACAGAACCATAAAAAATATTAATCAGTATGAAGATGATGGTAGATTCCTCAACATAGGTTGTATCACACTTCACTCTACTATTACTCATCTGCTCTGACTCAGTCTGTGATGACGCACAGAACAGCTATTCAATTTCCAGCCTCTCGACTGAATTGAAGTATTTTACATTTAGAGAGAACGCCATAGCTTCATAAATTCATGCACTGGTTGAAAAGTGAAAAGGTCACCAAAGCACATACAAAGCTGCAAATATAATTATCAATTTCATTTATCATTTTATGACAGTCCAGTTGATTTATTACTCTTATAAACCACAAATGTCATTTTTTCAGGATCCATCCTCTGAACCATGAATCTCTGTATCTGATGTCCTGCCAATGTGTCCAATAGATGTTGAGTTATATCAACCAGATCCATATCCTATAATTATTGTGATGAAGTGAACAGTAAATGATGATAATAAATAAAAAATTTAAAGCTGCTTTAACCAACTGACAAATATGGCATCTGTCTTTCTGTCTCCCACAGAGTGGCGTCCCCTGTTGGTTCCAGCATGCTTTACTCGCTGTCCCGCTACAGTCGCTATATCTCCATCCTTGATGCCGACCAGAAGACCTTGCGCTGCCCGCCGTATCACGGCCAGCTGCTTGCCAACATAGCCGATCATCGAACCTACATCCGCCATGGCTCCACCTACTTCCTTCATGCACAGAGCACCCTGTGCCGCCTGGCTGCCAAAGCCTTCCTGTTTACTTTCACCCACCACCTCCACCTGCCGGTCAGCTCCACGGAGGGGCCGGAGGTCGTTGAGGGCCGACGCCGGTGCTTTCTGCAGGAGCAGCTGGGGCTGGGCGAGGAGGACAGCCAGATACTGCTCTGTCTCAGCCAGCTCATTACTCAGCAGTACCTAAAGCCTGCCACCGGGAGCAGCGTACTAGCACCTTGTTTTAGTTTTAACTACACCACAAGCGTTTTATACAAAATCTAATTACCTTCTGGGAAAAGGATCTCACACATGTTTTATCAGATATTATCTGTGATCCTTTGGTTTTTAATGGACCAAAGGTGATCGTTACAAGGTCTAAAGTTATTTAAGTTTCAGGAAAATCTGCGCTGGCTTTGATTTTTCTCTGCCTTGCTGTCTCTTTCTTTGATCTGGATATTTCCTCTGTGTGCAGGGGAAAGGAGACTCGGAGTGAATTGTGAATGTCAGCGAGCTGTTTACTTTGGTTCAGAGGAGTTTGACACACAAAAATATGTCCATGACAAACAAATGTCTGTTCTACCCTTTGAGCTTTTTGTGGGTTTTTCCGTGTTATGTGCTTGTCTGAGGTCAGGGCCACTTTTTTTACTGTGTGTGTGTGTGTGTGTGTGTGTGTGTGTGTGTGTGTGTGTGTGTGTGTGTGTGTGTGTGTGTGTGTGTGTGTGTGTGTGTGTGTGTGTGTGTGTGTGTGTGTGTGAGTGGGTGTTTTCTTTTACAAAGTTTTATCCGACATGGCTGTCTGTGTGTTTAAAGTGCTTCTCTGACCTCAGCCAACTCACTAACAGGTTCAATCACAGCTCTGTGTTAACACCCATCCACCACTGAGCAGTTTGTCAGTGATGACATCATCTCCTCTACATGTAAACATGTTTTTCAGGAATACTGTGACATTTTCTGCCTGTGGTGAACAGATGTCCCTCTCCAATCTGTCCATGATATGGTTTGTTACAGCTGGTTTGTGACATGCCTCTCTACCACCACATTGCTTCCAAAGGCCAAAGCTTTTCTGAAGCCTACGCTCGTCATATTTCAGTTTCATTCGACCATACTTTCTTTTTTCCTGTTTTGTGAAGTAATTTTAACACATATCTCTGCAGTAGTGGTTGAATGTCTGTTTTGTTTCCAGGAGTATTGATGTTTTAATGGAGTAGATGTGACTTATGAGAGCATGAAGTAAGCATTCCCAGAGGCTGCTTTCAGGTTGTGATGCATGAGGAAGTGTATTCGCCGTGTGAACTGGAGCCAGTCGGCTTCCACGTGATGTTGCATGTCCAGAGAAAAAAACCGTCATTGCGCACATACTCACCAATGTAAGGCCAGCGGCAGCCAAAACCTGTCAATATTCACTGCTGACGAGCATCTCCATCGATATTACTCAAATGTTCAGGAACATTTTAAAGCTACTTAACCTAAATGTATTGAAATTCACTGTTGTCTTAAAGTTGTGTGAGAGTGTTGTGGTGTCAGCATGAGACTGTCTTGTGCCAGGGTGAACCACCGTGTTGATGATATTTCTGTTTTTGTTACATTTGAAAGAACCGACGAGATGCTGAATATTTTGAGATGTTTGCTGGGAGTGATGGTGACGTTCTGTTTGTATAGATTTTATGAATTTCCTGTGCCATCAAAAGCAAAACTCTGAAGTTTGACACTTTATTTAGGTCAGTAGTGGCCTATCATTGTTTTTCCCAGCGATCCTTGCTGGATGTGTGCTATGAACAAACAGTTCTATTATTTATTGCTTCAGGACAACATTTGGATCATTATGCTGAGAATTTCTGTTTTGGAATAAGCGGAAGAATTGCAAATTGAAGAAAACTCTGAAGTTCTGTCGCATCGGCCAGTGAAATCACACTGATGTAGCGTCTTTGTTAGTATTTTAGATTTTACTGTTCCTAATTCTCTGGCGTCGGAGATTAAGCTTTGATTCTGTATCTAGGATGGTAACTGTACTTGTGACTGCATGGTCAGAGTTTTAATGTGAAAGGTCAAACAATGGGATCATGGCTGCTGTCCTTCCTGGTACGATAAAAAAAAAAAGTTTTTAGGCAAATGCTTTTAACTACTAACAACCTCACTTTTAATTCCAACTAATGTATTATTTTTATTTTTTGCCACATGTGACGTCTTTTTAATGCTTGAGTTTGTCTGTTCAGACATTACAATTTTTTTTTAGCTATTGTCCCTCTAATGCAAAAAGGTGAATGTAATTTTAATAAGCCATACCACAGTGTGCTTAACACGTCGTCACTCAGTGTCCTTATGTTGCCATATCACATCTACCTTTTGTATCTCATCATGAAGGGGGCCACTGTTACCTTCAGCCCTGTGCGACTGCGGTGTTGCCATTTACTTTAATAAAGCACGTTGTGAATGTCCCGATGCTTTTATGTGATTTTGAAGAACAGTTTAAATCATTTTTGCGGCAGTGCCTGTTCCCACAGGAGGCTTGCGGTCTTGTTGATGTTTCTGAATCTCATGGTGAGATACTGAAGGAGCAGATTTCTCACATTAAACATCCAATACCCAACAGACTCTTGTCTGTGTGACTTGCTTTAGCGATGACGGATGTGCAAACATTGGAGGTGTCATGAATAATAAATGCTTATCTGTGAGCACATCTAATTGCCCTGCTGGAGCGGCAGAAGGAAAAGGTGATGGACTGGAGGGAAAATAGCAGCGGATGAATGATTTACAAACACTTAAATACAATACAGTCCTGCTCAGAGGTGATTATCATTAGTATGCAGGAGCTGAGTGTGGGCAGCTCTGTGTGTTTTTATGTTAACCGGTGTGATTCTCTACCTTTTTCCACTGATACTGTTTTATCTAGCGTCTTTGTTATTCCACAGAGCTGAGCAGGGGGAGAGCTCTCTCTCTCTTTCTCTCTCTCTCACACACACACACACACAATCCTGTCAGCTGCTCTAAGGATCAATAACATTTGCACAGTGACAGGTGAGGATTTAATTAGGAGGTAGTTTCACCTGCAATGTTTATGCCTGAGATGAGATGACACAAATAATTAGAATGTCACTCAGTAGAGCGTGTACCTCCGCTAAGGCTCAATAGTCTAAATTCATTCAAGCTGCACTAAATTTCACACACTTACAGATATCAGTTCCCTAAATGTGTCTGTTTTTTTCCACATCAAAATCAATTATTTATTACCTGGGAAAATAGTATAAGCTTATTATACTGTAAATGTTTTATGTATAATTTATGTAGTAAGCAGTGAAAGAAATGTTATGAGGTAAAATGCACAGTAATCCCATCTCAAATGTATCATAACAAATACAGACACATTGCACAACACAGTCAAAACATATTCTCTCAGGTCTTTAACCTTTGACTGAGAACTTTGTAGACGTCTGTAACTACAGCCAATAATTAACTTCACGCCATAAATTTTTTTTTAAAATAGAGATGAAGAAAACATGAGAGCAAGTAAATCAGAATCGCTTTATTTAAAATTATACTACAGTAACAATGTTGAAGAAAAGGTTTTCAGGTTTAAAACAACAACATTCAAATACAAATCATTTCCTCCCTGCTCTCTTTAAATGAAATGAAACACAGAAGAATTGAATTTGACCTTCACAGTGGAATGACAGGCCTGAACCAGAAACCTCTCACCTCAGGCTCTAGAGGTGAGAACAGGGCTTCGGTTTGGTGTATATTAAAAACAACAAAACAGAAAAACAAATGTATTTAAGACAAGATGGCCCCTCTCAATGCTTTCTCCACTGCTCACCTATATTTAAAAGCTGAATATTGAATACTGATCCCCAATCAGGTCCGCTGAAGTTGGTTGTGAAGATGTAAGAGAATTGTTTCTAAAGCAGGCGACTGAATTAAACAAAATGTGACTTCAGGGTTATGAGGGTGCACAGATGGAGGATTGATGAGCCCCGATGTCCAACAGAAAATAGACGGATTTCCAAATACAACACTTAGCCAGAACAACCTCTGCATCCACAGTGGGTGCATTCAATGATCCTTCCCTGCAGAGAGAAGAAAATAAAACAAAAGCATTAGTTGCAAGACAGAATGAATTGTGATATTTTCTGTGTTGAGTAAAGGATAATAGCCCTCACTTATGTGTTTCATGTACATCTAGTTTGTCAAACCCTACACCTGAGAAAAAGGGTACTGCTAATGGTGAACAACCTCAAACTGGATGTAGCAAGCTCTAAAAATTGCTGTCTACAAATTTAGCCCTTTCAAACACCTCCGTCCCATATGCTCAGATTTATCAATGTACATCTTGGCTTTGTTCCCGTTTTCTCACTGTGAAGTCGCACTCAATCATGTCAGCCGCAGCATGTTGTTGGCCAGACCAGCTGGCTGCAGGAAAATCCAACAACTTGAGAAGAAATAGTGAAATCCCAAAGTACATGTTTTTTACACAGCCCTTTAAGATTTTGGTGTATTTTTGTATTTAATCCTTCAGGAGTTAAATCAGGTAATTTGTCCCACAAATTATTGTTTCTATGTTCAGTTCACTATGTTATCAATAATAGACAAGTCTTAATTTTTTTTTTTTTTTACTGATATTACAATAAGGGCCAATCAAAGCATGTCAATTATTATTGAACACTGACCAACACAGTGACTGGCAGGGAGAGTCTGGTCTAATCTATAAAAGCCTTTTAAACTTTTAAACTATGTGAGTCTTTGTTGCAGCTATAGGTTTAGTGATAAAGTGATTTGTTGCTGTGGTGGAGTTGTGTCTGTACAGATATCAGCAGAATTAATGTAAAGCTGATGAACAACTTAAGCCTTTAGTGCATATTTAATCAAAACTCATGCTTTCAAGATTTTCTTTTAAATTATTTGATGTCAGACTTACAACTTCCAGCTTTCCCTTGGGGACTCTGCAGATACAGTTGGTTCCAAAGTTGGTGTCTCTCGTTTGGATGCAACGCAGACAGCATAGGTTCTCATAGCCCTGCTTCTTCCACTTGGCAATCAGGTTCTTGTCTGCATAGCCTTCCTTTATACAGTAATCATACAGCTCTGCCAGGGTACAAAGACAATCATTGCTTAGCATCTCATACATAAAATAAATCTAGAAATGGGTAATATACTGTATGTATGGTCATGTGCACATTAAAAACGGCACAAAATGATGAGGCAAAACCTTTAGATAAACATCCAAACTAAAGTCTTACGAGTTGTCTGGTTGAGATAGTTTGGTTTGTAAAATACAGAAGAGGAAATGGAGAACAATAGATGTCAGGTGGTTCGTCAGTGGGACAGAGTTAAGCCCGCCCACCTCTGCTGATGGCTTTGCGTTTGTAGAAGAGGTCGAAGATGTAACGACTCCGCTGATGGTGAAGCCTGAAAATTGGCCACAGGGACTCGACCTTTCGCTTTCCTTCGTGAGGCTCTGTTTCAGCTGCGAGAGGGAGGGCAGAAATAAAAAAGGTGGAGTTAGAAATAATAGTTTATACATTTATGATGTAAATGCTTGGTGGGATGGCGATGAGCTGATGTGATGTTGTGAACAGCCTCTATTACAGACTCGTGGGTGTATATCCTTATAGAAAGAAGAGTCATTGTAGATACATTAGTAATTCATCAAACTTAACAAGTACATATGGATTAAAACAGATAGACAGTGTTTTCAAAAACAAGACGAGTGTCTCTCGGTTAAGGAACTACTGCTACTTGTTGGCTGTGGTCAGTCAACTTCTAGTGAGAGTTGGGGTGGACGCTTTTATTCAGGACGTTGCTTGGAGCATTTTCCCCCCAGGCCCTCCTCCCCCCCCCCCCCCGGAGGTCTCCCCCAATCGTGTTAATCGACGTTTGGTGCACCCGATACCAAAAACCCTCGTGTCACCATCCCCATGGTCATTGTTTAAACCAGACGGGACAGCGAGGGAACTTCAAGAGAAACGAATGAACTCATTTCACCGAGCTACACGCTGCGGGTTCAGCGGAGCCGCCGCGGGGACGAGCTCCATCCAACGGCTTTACCTTCTCTCATTTTCTGATCCAGCTCGTCCAGAGTGGGCTCGATGAGCTCCCAGCCGTCTGGAGGAGGCTTCCTGCTTCTCTTCACTTTCGGCATCTCGTCGTGTTTTGTGGGAAAATACAACAGAAGCTTCCTCCTTGTTTTCGTTTCTGATTATGCTAACCTGACTCGGGTGCTGAAATTTGACGTCATCGACTGAGGGAGGAAGGGGGTGGGTTCTCCCTTCTCCCTCTAAGCGCGCTCGGATGACGTCACTGCAAAAAATAAACAGTTGTTAGGAACTTTTTAAAAACAAATTAAATTTCCCTCCGGACAAAAACTCTACATTTGTTTATCAAAATAATATTTTTGTCCATATAAGGACGTAAACTGAGATAAAACCAAAACAGATGTTTTTCTCATGTTCTCGGTGAATTGCATCACTTTAGCGCTCTAGCAAATTGCCTTAAGAAAAACAACATAATGTTGGTTAAGTTTATTTTATAACACACGTTACTTAGTTTAATAACTGGAAATTGCATTTAAATGTATGTGTAAAATAGTTGACAGCGACAGATATCATCATTAAATGCTTTAAAAAATACGTGTTTTTAAGATTTGTGGACAGGCACATCCTCGGACCCCTCCGCATAGCACTGCTGTGAGTTTAGTCAGCTGTCAGTTTGTGTTGTCGCCTGAACATTTGTGTTTTCTGCTCGTGTTCACGTTTAAATGAGTTTTTAATAAAGGCCTCGTTTGTCAAAATGCCCAAAGGAGGTAAGAGTGATTTCAAACCCAGCTTCACTGTGTTGACATCGGTGTTAGCCCGCTGTTAGCCACGTTACGCCACAGGATGTTTGCTTCTTATAGATGTGATACTACACAACATGTTTAGAAACCAGCTCTGCTGCTGTTGACTGGTCATTCCCTGCTTTTATTCCATCGTCGCAGGTAAGAGAGGAAGCCACAAGGGTCGCATGAGGACGTACACCAGCCCCGAGGAGATAGACGCTCAGATGAAGGCTGAGAAGGAGAGGAAAAAGGTCAGTGCACCACATATGGTGATGGTAGTAAATGCTCCTTCCTACAGTTCCCATCATGCAACATCTTGAGTGAACTGATCCTGATGTTTTAAGCTCCACAGCCTCTGATGTCCCCTCGTGTCCTCAACACAGTGTTCATTCTAGAAGCTGTTGGGGCCACGAGCAAAAAGTATTTTCTAGGAAAGGCAGAGACAACGTCACCCGAGCTAATTGTTTTGAAGTTTAATGCTGTCAGTGCTCATACTTTTCTATTTATTTTTTCACTTCCAGGTGGATAACTCCTCTTCATTTTCCTTTACTTTCATTTTCAATTTAAACTTTGAGAATGAAACAGAACTGTAGCCTCGGTGGGAGTGACATGGGGTTCTTATAGGGAGGTTTCCTACTTAGATGTCATTGCGAATACTCCATTGGTTTTTTAAGAGAGAGGGTGGGTAGGTGGGGATGTAGTCCCTGGTCACATTGTGAGGGGACCCCAAGCAGCTGTTCACAAGCGAAGCTACACATAGGCCCTAAAAAGTCTTGAAAAGCAAAACTTCAGTTTTAAAGGGTCTTATATGACTCATTCAGGACAAGTCCAACTATTAGGAAAAAACATATATTGTTATAACTAACAAATTGATTGGATTTGAATTGTTTAATTAGTCCACCAATTCTTCATTTATCTGAATACATGAAGTGATCAATGGGGTTAGACAAGAAATAAACTGCCCCCCCAGCCCTCCTGTACAGGTTGCATAGGCCGTAGACCAGCAGAACAAAGGAGCTACTGAGTGAAATACATCAGTGTATTGATGAGTACATTCCTGCATGTGTACATAGATGTTGTATGTATTCCTTACATGTGTTAACCTGATAGCATTGTTAGATAATGGTCTGTTTTTGGTTTACCTGTTTGTCTTTCATTAATGTTTTTTTATAGCAAGAGCAGGAAGCAGAGGGGGCGGAGGGTGCAGCTCCGAATGAATTGGCAGAGGGGAAGCTACCAGCATCAGGATCAGAGGACAGCGATGATGATTCCCTGGTACTGCCACACTAAAACTGCCACTCTTTCTCTGTGGTTTCACACATACAGCTTCCTTGACATATAGTACAGTAATGATGCATTCATTCACTTTATGCTGTATGAGCTGTTGTGATGTGTTTGCAGAGAAAGAGAGCAGGTGTGGAAGGCTTGATAGAAATTGACAACCCCAACAGAGTGGCACAGAAGTCCAAGAAGGTGACGCAAATTGAGCTGGATGAGCCTAAGCAGTTATCAAGGAGAGAAAGGTGTGTGTCAGTCTGCCACATCGTATCAGTGCTTCATGAGAACTTAATTTTTTCACTAACATTCCGTATGTCACTGTCTCCACCTCCAACTCCTGCACAGAGAAGAGATCGAGAAGCAGAAGGCGAAGGAGCGCTACATGAAAATGCACTTGGCAGGGAAGACGGACCAGGCCAAAGCGGACCTCGCTCGCCTCGCCATCATCAGAAAGCAGAGAGAGGATGCTGCAAAAAAGAAAGATGAAGAGAAAAAGGGTGAGAACCTAGAGCTGGTTAAAACCTCTTAATGAGGTGATAATTGTATAGTGATGTTTTTAACAGTAGGCTGTAAATACCTCGTTTATTGCAGAGTCATTTGGTGTCATCTGTTTTTTTGACCAGAGAAAATTTTTGATTGAATCTTGGTACTCTCACTGTTTACATGTCTGTGTGTAGAGCTGATCATGTGAATTCTTTATTTTCTCTTCACAGCAAAAGAAGCAGCGGCTGCAGCGGCCAGAGGAATAAACTCCCTCGCACTGAAATGATACAGAGTATTTATCAGAGGCATTTTCACATGTTTGTGGACTGGTGCAATATATATGACTATTTTTTAAAGGAAGAACTATGAAGAATATTTACTGTAAAATGACCATTTGGAAAATGGTTGAGGAGACACCAGTGGAGAGGGGTTGTGAATGTTGTGGCATGGAATAATGGCCTTGTTGATCCCTCCAGGAAATACAGCTACAAATGAGATTACATCAGGCTTCACGTACACTTGGAATGAATCCCTTCTAACCATTTAGCTTGTACATGATATTATTAATGGTTATACTTAACCCTGTACAATTTTCAACTTTGCTAACTGAGCTTTACCACTATATTTTGGGGGATGTTACATTGTATATAACTGAATCATGAAAATATTTCAGATTAATATGGTGAAACGAGTAAAATGCGTCTGTTAATTTCTTTATGTGCTGTGTCTCCCTGTGAGAAAACATCTCGTGTTTTGGAGCAGACTTTCCCAACCTCAGGCGAAAGAGTCCAAGTTGAGACCACTGATATAAAAATGAACGAGTCAACATCACAGATTTTCAGTTCAGAGAATCCTTTAACTATAAAAAAGAAATCTTTCAAATACTCGTACAAAAAGTTTTATATATATATATATATATATATATATATTATATACATATTATATACTAGTATGTTGTTAAATGTCAAGTCTCAACTCTTAGTGTCCATAATTCTCTAGAGAGGAGTAGAGTGTAGGATTTTTCTTATGAATATTATAAAAAATGTATATTTTATTTTCAATTGAAGTTCAGTCATCTCCTTTTTGTATTTAAGTTATAAAGTGGTCTACATCACATGCTCCATTCTGTTTAGAGCTTATAAATGACACCACTGAACTGACATTCATTGTTTTAAAAAGGGTAGGGAAAAAAAGGAACACCAGCTATCTAACAAAACTTTTAATTTAACAAATACTAAGACAGAGATATTTAGTCATAGAAAATAAATATAATTAAAGGGAGAAGTTAAATAAATATATGAAAACAAAAATATTGTAATGAGTGTCCCTCATTCCGAAAAAAAATAAATAGAGATCACTCAGAAAATATCTTCACTTCATCATAAACACTCACGTGAGGAATTTTATTTGAATCTCATTTTATTTTGGGGACAATACACATGAACAACCTCGACCACAGGTGGCGCTGTGACAGGTACCGAGCACAGGAAGAAGACGGAGCGCTGTGATTGGTGGAGAGTTTGGCGGACTTTACCCCCCCCCCCCCCCCCCCCCCCCCCCCCCCCATGGAGGAGGCAGCGGTGGGTGGAGGTTCGTCGGGGATCTGGTGTCACTCCAACCGGATAACCATCTCCCAGCGCCCGGAGCTTCTTCTCCACTGGCGGGTGAGCGACCTCCACGTGCTGCGGACTCACCGAACCTCACATGTGGAGTTCAAGTTAGTTTCTAGTGACGGGAAGTGATTTTAAAACAAATAACTGAAGACTTGTCATGAGTTTGACGTGATTTCCTGACACAATAACAAGCTCGGCTGTAGTTTGAACTCTTATTTGATCTCTTCACATTCGAGTAAACCCTCATTTCCTTTGCGTCAGTTCATCTGTGAAAGTTTATTCAATGTTTTCCCAGTTTGTTCTCCGCCTCGCTGCAGAAGTTGGTGGGTGCAGCCGAGCTGAGCAGAAACTCGCAGCGGTAATAAACGTCATGTGCTCGGCTGACCTGGAGTCAACTCCCCGCCGCCTCGCTCTTTGTGAACTGTGTTATCGAACTGTCTCCGACCTGAAGGGTCGAAGTTTAACCGATGGGACCACAGATCCACACAGTTGCATCACATGTCTTTGTTCCGAGTCCCGGACTGTAATAACTAATCTGATGGAGATAGTGGATCAGTGGAGCAGAGGCCTGTGTGTCCGCAGCACTGATTGAGTCCTCTAGTTATATATAAACCTTTATGACTGGGATAGTTTTATTATTATATGTTCTCATCAGAGTCTGGGACTATAGGACATGGTACAGTTCAGACTGGATTTCTAGGAATTACTACCCCGATTTATTTCTGCTCACTGATGGTCGCTCAGCCTGACCCCTCTCAGATGGCATGTGGACGTGGGCCACTTCAGGCAATGGACAGGGACAGATCATGCTTCAGTTTCCTTAACGTGCAATACAAATGAAATTCATCGATCTCTAAACAAAGACACCCCAACCTTTCTCTTTTTAGATTTTTTATATTCCGTGTGACCAAAGAATCAGCAGCCATGTCTGTAACAAACGGCCAAAGTGTGAGCAAGGAGACGTGGGACTCGCACAACAAGATGATGCTGGAGCCCCTTGGCATCAACGACTCAGAGGTTTGTGTTCAGTGGATCGGTTCATCACATGTCACTTTATAAGATGGGACTCCTTTTATTATGTAGTTTGAAAGTCTTAACTAAAAAAAAACATTTACAGCCTTTTAATAACTTAACACTAATCCCTCCCCTTGAAACTGAAGTTTTGCAGACTGCTCACGTCTCTGTTTTACTTGTGGGACTGTCTAGTGTGAAATTGCTGACTTTTGAGCTAACTCTGGTTAATGCTACACTACAGGAAATCACTTCTTCTTTGTTGTTTTAAATACAGCTCTACTGTTTTGTTGAAGTGAAAAAGAGAAGTGATTCTGTGAAAACACAACTGCAATATATCAGATAGTTACTCACCAGACACCGACCCAGCATTTTCTGCAGTATCAGGCATTTCCACTGCTGGTATCAGTATCAAAACATTTCAAATTTAGTCTTATTATTATAATTATACAGTTTTTCCATTTACAAGCTTGTGTGATAAATTGTCACTGCACCCCTCAATGAAACAGCACCTGTGTATGTTTGTGTTTTCAGGTTTTCTCTATCATAAAAAAAGAGAAGCACAGGCAGACGTACGGTCTGGAGCTGATAGCATCTGAGAACTTTGCTAGCAGAGCAGTTCTTGAGGCTCTGGGTTCCTGTATGAACAACAAGTACTCTGAGGGATACCCCGGACAGAGGTACGTGGATTCATTCAGTTTGTCAAATCAATTTAAAAACACACAATGTTTGGTCAAATCCTACACTTGAAATCTGACACCACACATGAGAAAAACTGTATAAAACCTACAGCTGTAATAATCAGTACGATCCCTGTGATCAGGTATTATGGTGGTACCGAGCATGTTGATGAACTGGAGAGACTTTGTCAGAAGAGGGCGCTGGAGGCCTATGGTCTGGACTCAGAGAAATGGGGTGTCAACGTGCAGCCATACTCAGGTATCAAATACTGATTCAAAAATTACTGATGTGACTTTATTTTCTTCAAACTCCTCTCCTCTTTCTCTTGGTCCTTGTTCACCTCTCTGACTTGTCACCCTGTTGTTGATTCTTCTTTGTTCAGGTTCGCCTGCTAACTTCGCGGTCTACACGGCCATCGTGGAGCCCCACGGCAGGATCATGGGACTGGACCTCCCTGATGGAGGTCACCTGACGCACGGCTTCATGACCGAAAAGAAGAAAATCTCAGCAACGTCCATCTTTTTCGAGTCAATGCCGTACAAGGTACAAAGCACTCAAACACATTTTGTCAACAAACACCCGTCAGGAAACATTTATACAAATATCTCACAGATGTGAACAATAACTTTGTAGTTTCTGAAAACTTTTACCATAATAATTGTTAAATACATGAGAATCAAGGCACAATGCTTTTATTGTGGAGGCACTGGTAGCAGGACACACTGAAAATAGATTCTATTAACACTCGAGTATTGTAGATTTGATATTTGAACTTTCCCCATGTTAATAAAGAATGTTGTTAATGTGGCTGTCTGAAACACATCTTAGATTTGAAGTAGTTCATTTCTGAGTTTAGCAAAATACATTCTCATAATGTTTATTTAATAAATAAATAAATAAACATAACAGAATGCTTATCGTATTCATTCAAATCGGTTTCAGGTCGATGTCAGATGTGGCTGTCTGTGTGTTTATTTTTTGTGACATTTTTCATAATTTCTAGGTGAATCAAGAGACGGGCTACATTGACTATGACAGGCTGCAAGAAAACGCACGTCTGTTCCACCCCAGACTCATCATTGCAGGTTATTTAGTGTACACACACACACACACACACACACACACACACATACTCACAAATTTGAACCAAATAATTGTTTAAGAAGCTAAACGTTCACCTCCTCCTGGTTTTTCTTCACTAGGAACTAGCTGCTATTCCCGCAACCTCGACTACGCTCGTCTGAGGGAGATCGCCAACGAGAACGGTGCATACCTGATGGCAGACATGGCTCACATCAGTGGTTTGGTGGCTGCCGGTGTGGTGCCCTCACCCTTTGAGTTCTCTGACATTGTTTCCTCGACAACGCACAAGACGCTGCGTGGCTGCCGCTCTGGACTTATCTTCTACAGGAAAGGTAGAAATGGAAAATTATGCTTCTGTCCAAACAAACCACACATACACTTATTTCTGTCTGTATTTGTTCTTTGTTATTTATCAGGTCATTTAATTTCTCTCGTCTGTGTTTCCCTCCTCCAGGTGTGCGGAGTGTCGATGCGAAGGGGAAGGAGACTTTGTACAACTTGGAGTCTTTGATTAATCAGGCTGTGTTTCCTGGGCTGCAGGGAGGACCACACAACCACGCTATTGCAGGTATCATGCTTTTTCTCCCTTTGACATTCAAATAAACAGTAAATTAATTATGTCAGCATGTATTTTATGTTTGTCTGCGGGCTGTTGTCCTCAGGTGTCGCTGTAGCTCTCAAACAAGCCATGACCCCAGAGTTCAAAGCCTACCAGACGCAGGTTCTTGCTAACTGCAAAGCTCTGTCCACTGCCCTCATTGACTACGGCTACAAGATCGTCACTGGTAAGAGACCGAGCACAATGTTTTCTTTTGTTAATGTGAAAGCTGTGAAAGGAAAAGTTTTCTATATCAGATTTGTAGAAGCACTTTACAGCTTTATTGTCTATGTAATGTCCTCTCATGCTGTGTGTCTCTTCTCGTGTAGGCGGCTCTGACAACCATCTGATCCTGCTGGACCTGCGCAGCAAGGGAACTGATGGAGGACGAGCTGAGAAGGTTCTGGAAGCCTGTGCTATCGCTTGTAATAAGAACACCTGTCCAGGTAGCGTTTGTGTTTCTATCATAAGTTACCATGAGAGAAAGTTCAGACTAAAGACCAGTTAAATAGAAGTTAAAAAGATATATACGGCTTTGATTTTATAAAAATGAGTGTGTGTGTAATTTAGTCTACATTTCTGTGCATGTAGCTCCTTTAAAATGTAAATGTCTTTTTTCCCCAGAGTTCAATTCTTAATTTTTCCTTTTGTTTAGGGGATAAAAGTGCTTTGCGCCCGAGTGGTCTGAGGTTTGGCTCTCCAGCTCTGACCTCCAGAGGCTTTGAGCAGGATGACTTCAAGAAGGTGGCAGAGTTCATCCACCGAGGTAAACTCTTAAAGCCGTCATTTTTAAAAAGGCAGTATATTCAAGATGTTCTCTAAGAGATGTTTCAAATAAGCAAAATGATGACAAAAAAAAACCCAAGCCAATCATTTCAGTCCCTGCTCTTCTTTTCCCTCTGCAGGTGTTGAGCTGACCTTGGAGGTGCAGAGAAGCCTGGATCCCAAAGCCACTCTTAAGGTGTTCATTCAGGCTTTGTCACAGGAAGAAAAGTTCCAGCAGCGGGTGGCAGAGATCAAGGCTGAGGTGGAAGCTTTCGCTGGTCATTTCCCCATGCCCGGCCTCCCTGAGCTGTAGGGGGCAGCAGTTCACACTCTGAGGGCAGCTGATGATTACGACAAACATTATTCTGCCAATTTTCATGTTGTCTATTGTGTGTATGTTTGCTTTAAGTGTTAAATCTGTCTCTCCAAATCATGACACTTCTTATGGAATCACTGCAGCCATGGACACATTATACCAATGCTTGGAACTGTAGTAGCAACTATTCAGTATTACTACAGTGCCTTTACCTGACTTCAGTCTTTCTTGTTACAATTTCATTGAAGCTTAGATCATGTCAAAATCTCCTTTTTCTTTTGTATTCCATTTATAAATCCAAAGTTTTTATTCAGCAGGCAGAACGGCACATCTGAGCAGCAAACAGGATCACTGCCTTCATATATGATCATCCTTGTTTATGAGCAGACAATAAAATCTGTTAATTGTAAAACCACTGTTGTTACTTCGTGTATTTATCACTTCCAACCATTTTTTATATTTCTATATCACATTTTCTATATCGCTATATCACTGGGGGAGCTGAGGCCAATCCCAGCTGACATTGGGAAGCAGGATACAGCCTGAACATGTCACCAGACCATGAAAGTTTTCAAACCAAAATCAAAAAAAACATAATTGATGTTCGATAAATTAATTGATCATTAAAAAAAATTCTCAGCTGTAGTCATAGTGAGTAAACATGAGACAAGATGGTGATGATGACCATGAACCATGAGGTGTGTTAGTGTGTATGGTAAAAGCATATTTTATATTTTAGAGTATGATTTACTTGATTTTCTTTTTCTTCGTCTATGTAACAGATAATTTCTTCACCAGCTTACTCATGATAGCAAAGCAAATGTTTCGATGTATATAACTCATATTTATGGAAAATAATATCTAACACTTAATGAAGAATAAATTATATTTTTTTTCAAACTTCGACAATGCAAAAACTATAGTTTTTGTGTTTTTTCCCAAAAATTTCTGAATCTTTTTGGGGGAAAAAGTTTTTCCCTCCTTTATTTATTGTAGAAAACAAACTGTAAAACAATCATATAAAACAATTACAAAATGTATATGTAATGTAGAATGTAGAATGAACTCTACTTATTACTACATAAGATATAAAGAACATATATACACAGAAAATACAAAAACATATTTATATATAATAATATAAAATATAACCTTTTTTGAAAAATAAAAACATATTCAAATGTAATTCATATAAGAGAACTGGTTTTGAATTACATAAGAACATGTTAAAATGTATTTTAAAAGAAAAGGAAAGAAAAAAAAGAACATTTCATTAAATTATTATTATTTTATTTAGAGGTTCCCAACAACAGCCGAAAGAAAAGGGAAAATGCAGCTTTTGTAAACTACTCTAAATAATAATAATAATGATAATAATAATAATACAATGACGTTTTAAAAAGACATAAATATAAAATATATAAAATCAAAGATTAAAAAAGGGAAATTAAGTGGAGTAAAATTTAAGGGAAATCAGACCAGATATGATTTTAATCTCTGGTAAATCTGTTGTTGTATTTTCCTTTTATAACCATAATTTCTACATTGTATCTCATCATCTTTTCATTTATATAAAATCTATGATTATATCTAATCATCTTTTTATTTATATTATTTATTATATTATATATATATTATTTATTATATTATATATATATATTATTTATAGTCTATGATCTCATCCAGATGTGATTTGAGTGAATCGAGCCCATGAGACATCTGCGATCGAGCTCTCGACGATCGTTTAATGGCGCCTGGTCCGGGGTCAGAGGTCAGTGTGCGCGCCTCACGGCTGCTGTGGAGAACAAGGAGCCGCTCGGTGACAGTTTCTCGGGGAAACACGGATCTCTGTCCGGGGTTTTTCGTCTAAAACTTCCCCCTTCACGCCAAACAGGAGCTGCGGCTGCGGCGCTTTATCGTCGGTGAGCCCGCCGGTTGTTGTCGGAGTGTCGGTTAGCCCGGCTAGCCTCGTGAGCCACTTTAGCTGGCTCACGAAGAAGTACCTAGCTAACTAGCTTAACTTCGAGCTAGCTAACAGACATTTCTCCGACCAAAAGCAAACCCCCGCAGACATGCAGGACTTACTGGCCAACGCGGAACACATCAAGTTCGACCTGGAGCTCGCTGTGGAGCAGCAGCTGGGGGCGCAGCCGCTGCCCTTCCCCGGCATGGACAGTAAGTTCTCGGCTGCTAGCTGGTGCTTTAGCCGCTGCAGGTGGAGTGTGGTTCTTCCGTCCGCCGCTGGTGTCTGTCGTTAATGTTTGTTTGTTTTCTGCAGAATCCGGATCCGCTGTGTGCGAGTTCTTCATGAGAGCAGCTTGTGTGAAAGGTACAAAACACAACATGACAACATTTCCTGTGTTCGATCTGCGTGAAGTTTTATTGCACCATGGAAACAGGAAGCACTGTTCGTCACAGACCTCGGTTTGATTTCACCAAACATCAAACTTGTTATGTTTTCCCTCTTTTTTTAAATCAAACATTTGTTGTCTGGACAAACTTTAGCTGCTGTGAAGTCTAATACTGCTGCAACTGGCTTTAATCTACTAACAAACAGTACATTTTCTCCAATAAATGCAAATTAAATAAGTATTCATTAAGGTGCAGCATGTAGAGAATGAACTGTGCTTAAACTTTACTGTACTTCCCAAGAGCAGCTTTCAGCTTAACACGACGACTGTGCAACATAAACAAAGTGCTTTTGACAAGCAAATCAAATTATTTAAAATATATTATAAAGTGGAACATGTAGAAATAGATCTGTTGAATTTGAATTGTATGTGTATTCACACCAGCAGCTTCAGCTTCACATTGAGACCAACTTTCCAAACAAGTGCTGTGATTCATTGTATGTTCATGTTTCTTTATTTTCATTTTTTTGTAATGAATTTTATCAGTTGGAAGCTTTTACTATGAAAAAAAGAGCAGCAGGAAGTGACCACTTTAACTTAAAAGTAACTGAAGACCCTCAATTACAGCTATTAAGCTATTGCTTAATAATTTCATGCCGGTAGATCAAGTTTTTCAGATCTTAGTATAGGAAATAGAAATTACATGAAACCTTTTTTTTTTAAAAAAGGTGATCAATTACCACGACTGTTCACGGGCATGAGTTGATTGTTGATGTTTGTTTTTGTCTCCGCTCTCAGGTGGGATGTGTCCTTTCCGTCACATCAGTGGAGAGAAGACGGTGGTGTGTAAGCACTGGCTCCGAGGACTGTGTAAGAAGGGAGACCAGTGCGAGTTTCTCCATGAATACGACATGACCAAGATGCCTGAATGCTACTTCTACTCCAAGTTTGGTTGGTCCACTCTCTCATAATCGAACAGATCGAGCTCAATGACAGCATCCAGTTGTTAAATTACCTTTAGTGTATTTCTTCCTTCTTCTTGTGCTGGTGAATGATTTGACCCTGTTGGTCTCTGTTTACGTTTGATTGCAGGTGAGTGCAGCAACAAGGAATGTCCGTTCCTGCACATCGATCCAGAGTCCAAGATCAAGGATTGTCCCTGGTACGACCGAGGCTTCTGCAAACACGGTGGGTCCCTCAACGCTCTGCTTTAGCCGCCAACCAATGCTCATCAGCTGCAAAACAGCCTCTCTTCTTCCTGTTACCTTTCTGTGTTGTTTATATTCAAGTGGCTGACGTTTGTGTCCATCTGTCTGTCTCAGGTCCCGACTGCAGACACAGACACACAAGAAGAGTGATCTGTATGAATTACCTGGTCGGATTCTGTCCAGAAGGAAAATCCTGTAAATTTATGCAGTATGTAATCCTTTTTATTTGACTCCTACATAATAGTTCTGTCTTATCACCAGTGCATGATGGGTAATTGTTTAGTAAGATATTCATACAAAAGATAAAAAATAAGAGATATCAGTCGACGGTTATAGATTTAACAGTGAGATGTTGTTCGCAGCCCTCGTTTTGAGTTGCCTATGGGAGCATCTGAACAGCCTCCTCTACCACTACAAGTCCAGAACCAAGCAAAGGTGAGAGGATACGATAACACATTGTCATTCATTCATGTTTGCGCTGTGTGTGGTTCAAATTAAACGACCCGTAGCTTCCACCTCTGCGTGTTAATTACCTGCTTTGTCCTGTGTCCTGCTGCAGCCAGTGCCTACCATCGGCCGCTCGTCGCTCTCTCTTATCCAGTTGACCAACTCCAGTCCAAGCCAGCGGCCGCAGAACAACACAGTCATGGGCGGTTACCAGCAAAATAACATGACCAGCAACAGAGGGCCTCGTCCATTGGACCAGGTCACATGCTACAAGGTGAGATTTGTCTTATAAGAGTTAAGTCTCTCCCTGTGAAGTTTATATCTAGACTGGCTTTGATAATTCCTCTTACATTTTTCTTAGATGTAAGTATTTGTTAATTTCATCGTAATGGACCAACACACAGAATGTTATTTTTAAAATATATTATTTAAACTTGTTATTCTCCTTCTCTCTCCCATCTATCCTGTGCCATTAACATCTTCATGCCTTTGTCTCCTGTGTGTGTGTGTGTGTGTGTGTAGTGTGGAGAGAAGGGCCACTATGCAAACAAATGCACAAAAGGCCACCTCGCCTTCCTTAGTGGACAGTGACCTTCAGTTTGGGGTCCTGACATCACAGCGCTGCAGCTAGCTCCCCAGATGTGAGCAGAGGAGACCAGAGGAAGCAGCTCAACAGGCTAAAGATGAACTTTTTTTTGCCTCTTACAAACTCTGACGCTGAGGTGACACCTGTGGCTGGACGACTTGGCTCAACTCTGAAAAAGTAGACATGACACCCAGGGTCCAGAGTGGTGTGCATCTCTGGAGGGACTGCGCTGACATGTCGGCGATCTTCGTTTCCTCAGGTCATGTGACTACATCTGTGACGGCAGACCTACGAGCCTGGTAACTCTATCAGAATTGGTTGACGTTATAAAGAAAAAAAAGGTAATGTGTTAAATACCAGCAGGAATTTTTGTACTCAAAACTACTGTGACCCATTGGAGTCCAAATCTATTTGCCAGAAATAATGTCACTGTCAAATGTTACTTTCGAACTGTGACATTTGTGGCTTTTTGCAAACATTTAAAATCCTTGATAGTTAATTTACTGTTATGTTGTCAGATCTCAACACATTCAAAGTTCAACTGTGTGGTGTAAAGAACTCAACTCAAATTGTGTTGAAAGGATAAATGTCACTTGTTTGGACAGAGACGACAGTGTGAACATTTTTACAATCTGTACAATGTGTTCAAATAAATGTTCTTGTTACTGATTTACCTTTTGTGCTGTTGTATGAAGAGCAACTGTTCTCAAGTGTTAAGGGAGATAGCTGAGGAAATAATCGCTTTAGATGTAGAAATTCAAACATGAAACAAAAAGTGTGAATCTTTATATTGTTTATTGGTCACAACAGTCACATATTAACACAAGAGCTGAATAGAAAGAGCAGGAGGAGTAAAGAGATCCACCGTCAACCCCTGGAGGTCTGAGAGCTGCTGAGGAGGCTCAATGGTACTTCCTCCAGCGATCGTGTTCTGGGAAAGAGAAACAGAAGAGATTTATAATTTAAAAAAATAACCCTTCATATCAGTGATGTACTGCAGAAAGAGAGACTAAAGACTCATACTGGAGAAGAAAACATTAAAGAAGTGAGAGTTCATAACTTACTGATGTGGTCATATTCCCACAGGTAGCTGAGGGCGACATAGCCAGCCAGCAGAATAGCGACACCTCCGATGCCTCCTTTCTTCACATTAATGTACTTGTTGTAGTATCTGTCGTGGCCTGGAGGAGACGGAGGAGAAACAGAAATTGAGGGGTAACACACAGCAGAAAGAGTGTGTCTAATATTTACTTGTGACCAAGAGTCACTGGTTTGAATCCTTTGATTTGCCCAAAACCTGAAAGTGTTTGTTAAACTGCAAAGTCGACTCTAGAGGACAAAGGTTTTTATTTTTGATCCTGAATGAAGTTTCAGTCAGAACAGGTTTACTCACCCCTGCGGATGGATGAGATGATACCATTGGGAGTGAAGTCCCGACCTCCGAGCCAGCTGCCGAGCTGACCCAGCTTCACGTCCATCAGACGCATCTCAGCTACGGGAACTGGTCAAAGAGACACAGCAGAAACAATTCAATTAAAATCTGCTCTCCGGTGAACATCCATTTCTTTGGGAGTCCAACAATTAAAAAAACAGCTCTGATCATCTGATAGTTCCTTTGTTTTTGTTTTTTGTATTTATCAGCACATGTTTATTGTCAAACTGCAAAACTTTCTCCGGATCAATTACATATTACAACTCCACACTGTGCTCACACAATGAATAATAAAATACATTACATAAATAATACGATATATATATATTGGATCTTTGTTTTTATTTGTATTCATCACAACTCTGACAACAAGACATGTTTTACTTTGGAAAATTATGTGAAGACCAGGTAAAAATGTTAAGTTAAAAACTGCTCGACTTTCCGGTGTCTTCTACAAGTCCTGCATTTACCAGTTGTACTATTTATTTGCTTTAGTTTTTAATACACTTCTTGAACAGTGCAAACATACAGAGCAGCTGTATGAAAATGTTTAACCCTTTAAATATTTGGTTAAATGCTTTGATCTTCACATTTATTTTTATCATTGGTATAATAATTTCCTTCACAAATCAATGTCCCTTTTCCTGCACGGTGGTCACAGCCTGTAATTCTCTCAACTACACAACTTTGCACTTTGGACAGGAGCAAAACCAAAGTGTCCAAATCCACACGTGAAGCTGAACGTGACTGGATGTCACAGATTCATTACATCTGTTGTGTAAAGACACTGAAGACAAATTTAAACTGTGTGGAAGCTTTTGACATTTAGAAGGCGAGTGCAGCTCAGGATCAGGTATAAATCAATAAAGTATTATTAGACAGGTGTTTAAAAAAAGTGCAGATTGTTCGTTTCTTTGTGTTTAGTTGTTTTTGTTGGTTTAAATCAAGAGGAACGTTTAGGAGAGGACACCGGGTTAGCACTGTTAGCATGCTAGCTGCAAGAATCGATTATAAAACTTAAATATAAAACCGCAGCTCGAGTGTAGAGACTCAAAACACAGTGAGGATCACAGTCAAGTTCTCTGGTGACTGAATTAAAACTGTTTCATGTCTGTAAAAGTCTCGCTCGTTCATTTTAACTGCAAATCTGCCAATGACACGTAAAGTCCTTGAGGAGTGAGTGCGGCCTTCAGGGGCACGCGCAGCTTCACGGACCCACAAACACACGCACACAGACACACACTCACACACAGCTCTTACATACACCGACACACAACTGACAAGCGGACACAAAACACAGACTGTCTGTTATTATTTCTGCAGAGGACACGATACTCTACCTGGTTTGTCCGCCATCTTGACTGGTGCGAGGGACTCGGCGCAGGGACCGACGGGAATAAAATGAGGCAGTGCATTGTGGGAAAGGATGTAGTTTTATAAAGTGTCCACCGGGGGGCAGCAAAGGAAACGTCACCAGTCTCGATGAAAACAGAAGAAGTAATATAGAAACAGTTCGTATAGAACGAGTTCACGTAGAAACAGTTCATATAGAATGAGTTCACGTAGAAACAGTTCATATAGAATGAGTTCATATAGAAACAGTTCATATAGAACGAGTTCAAGTAGAAACAGTTCATATAGAATGAGTTCATATAGAAACAGTTCGTATAGAAACAGTTCATATAGAAACAGTTCATGTAGAAACAGTTCGCATAGAAACAGTTCATATAGAATGAGTTCATATAGAAACAGTTCGTATAGAAACAGTTCATATAGAAACAGTTCATATAGAAACAGTTCATGTAGAAACAGTTCATATAGAATGAGTTCACGTAGAAACAGTTCATGTAGAAACAGTTCATATAGAAACAGTTCATGTATAAACAGTTCATATAGAATGAGTTCACGTAGAAACAGTTAATGTAGAAACAGTTCATATAGAAACAGTTCACGTAGAAACAGTTCATATAGAATGAGTTCATGTAGAAACAGTTCATATAGAAACAGTTCATGTAGAAACAGTTCGTATAGAAACAGTTCATATAGAACGAGTTCAAGTAGAAACAGTTCATATAGAATGAGTTCACGTAGAAACAGTTCATGTAGAAACAGTTCATATAGAAACAGTTCATATAGTAACAGTTCATATAGAACGAGTTCACGTAGAAACAGTTCATATAGAAACAGTTCATATAGAAACAGTTCATATAGTAACAGTTCATATAGAACGAGTTCAAGTAGAAACAGTTCATATAGAAACAGTTCATATAGAAACAGTTCGTATAGAAACAGTTCATATAGAACGAGTTCACGTAGAAACAGTTCATATAGAATGAGTTCACGTAGAAACAGTTCATGTAGAATGAGTTCACGTAGAAACAGTTCATGTAGAAACAGTTCATATAGAAACAGTTCATATAGTAACAGTTCATATAGAACGAGTTCAAGTAGAAACAGTTCATATAGAAACAGTTCATGTAGAAACAGTTCATGTAGAAACAGTTCATATAGAAACAGTTCGTATAGAAACAGTTCACGTAGAAACAGTTCATGTAGAAACAGTTAATGTAGAAACAGTTCATATAGAACGAGTTCATGTAGAAACAGTTCGTATAGAACGAGTTCATATAGAAACAGTTCATATAGAACAAGAGTTTATATAGAACAAGTTCAAGTAGAAACAGTTCATGTAGAAACAGTTCATATAGAAACAGTTCGTATAGAAACAGTTCATATAGAAACAGTTCACGTAGAAACAGTTCATGTAGAAACAGTTAATGTAGAAACAGTTCATATAGAACGAGTTCATGTAGAAACAGTTCGTATAGAACGAGTTCATATAGAAACAGTTCATATAGAACAAGAGTTTATATAGAACAAGTTCAAGTAGAAACAGTTCATGTAGAAAGAGTTCATATAGAACGAGTTCACGTAGAAATGGTTAATATAGAAACAGTTAATGTAGAACGAGTTCACGTAGAAAGAGTTCATATAGAAACTGTTCATGTAGAAATAGTTCATATAGAAACAGTTCACGTAGAAAGAGTTCGTATAGAAACAGTTCGTATAGAAACAGTTCGTATAGAAACAGTTCATGTAGAAAGAGTTAATATAGAAAGAGTTCATGTAGAGAGAGTTCGTATAGAAACAGTTTGTGTAGAAACATCTCAAGTAGAAACAGTTCACGTAGAAACAGTTCACGTAGAAACAGTTCACGTAGAAAGAGTTTGTATAGAAAAAGATTATAAAGAAACAGTTTGTGTAGAAACAGTTCAAGTAGAAACAGATTATATAGAAACAGTTTGTGTAGAAACAGTTTGTGTAGAAACAGTTCATATAGAAACAGTTCATACAGAAAGAGTTCATATAGAAGGAGTTCATATAGAAGGAGTTCATACATGTGTGGGTGTTATTTACTATTTACTACATCCCGTGCATGTACATTACTTTAAGTTTCATTAATTAAATATAATTTTTCTCTTCTCCGTGAGTTTTTGCTCTTGATGATGATGATGTAGATCCTCAGTCACAGACCAAACATCTCAGCTCATGTCTGTGAACCACATGGAGCATTTTGACTTAGTGACCTGAAGAGTTCTTACCAATGAGCAGCAGTCGTAGTTAAAGGTTTGTGTTTGTCTGTGAGTGGCAGAGGTGGAGCTGTGGTGGTTCAGGTCCCTTCTCAGCAAGAACATGGATCAATACACAGACACACACACACACACACACACACACACACACACACACACACACACACACACACACACACACACAGAGAAAGTGAATTAGGGTGCATGGTGGTTTTGGCCTTCATCCAAGACTGAGCAGAAACCTCTTTCCTTTATTAGCCTGATTTCTCTGCTTCCATTTAACGACTCTCAGTGGACTGATGACTCGTATAGATGTCCAACACACACCACTCTTTATCTGTTTCCCCTTCTCATAGGTGGCTTCATGAATACAAGATGTGTGTGTGTGTGTGTGTGTGTGTGTGTGTGTGTGTGTGTGTGTGTGTGTGTGTGTGTTGAATCCTCACCAGGTTCCATCTTTGATGTTGATGATTCAGCTCACATCAAACAGTCCAATCAGAGCCTCGACCTCGTTCCAAAAGTGCTCCTGTTTTTTAAACTTTAAAGTAAAGATGTTTAATAAAAAAAAATAAAAAAATATTTATATGAATAAATCATTTGGAGCAAAAAGAGCACATGTCTTCTGTTCTATTTGAGTCTTTTAGGTAAAATCTAAACAACTGGAAAATGATTATCTTAGATTAGATACATGTAAAGAAATCGTCTTCTGTTATTGCTTGAGAATCAAGTTTTTAAAAGACTTTCATTACAGAGCTGTAACTTTGAGACTAAATAATTTTAGTGATGAAAACATCTGTAAAACAATCTCTCCTGTCCCCTCCTCTCCTCCTCTCATCTCCTGTCCCCTCCTCTCCTCCTCTCATCTCCTGTCCCCTCCTCTCCTCCTCCTCCTCCTCTCCTCTCATTAAAGTCAAACTATGTTGTACCAACACATTGCATCTGTCTGATTTACACACAGCTCGGTCAGAACCTCTAATCCAATCTCACTCGCTGCCTTTGAGAAGCCAGCACACGCCTCCAGAGGTGGCAGACTCTCAAACACACACACACACACACACTCATTTCATTTGGGCGGTAAAGGTCACCAACAGCAGTGTAACATAATCTCATATATAGACTGAACTCCTGAGCAGAAATAACCTGTGGTCCAGGTTCAGCTGCTTGTTAATTGGTTTTGTTTGTCTGTGCCTCGCCTGCGGCCTCAGTGCACTTCAGAGGAGTCTGCACCAGCCACAGCTGAACACACCAGCACTGGGGGGGACGGACGATTTTATTCCACCTCAAGAGGCAGGTGCCCCCGAGGTCGGCCACAGAGACGGCTCTTTGAAGCTGATGGAGAGAGATAGAGGGAGAAAGACCGAGCCAGGGAGGGAGGGAGGGAGGAAGGGAGGGAGGGAGTCGGTCTGTGCAAAGAATAGAAAGAAGCTTATAAAAGAGGACGAGGAAAGAAAAGATGAAGACTTTAAATACAAAAGGATAAACTGGCAGCGGAGAGAGAATGATGGAGGGAGATGAAGGATAAAGGAGAGAAAAGAACTGAGCCCATGTCTCTGCACACGGCTCCGTAACACACACGACCTTTAAGCAGCCAGTCGCTCCCTGTTCAGCCAAGCTTCACGCCCTACATCCTCTCTGCTTCCAGTTTCCAGGCTTCGCTCTGTGTTTTTCCTTAAAAAACACGACTTCTCTCATCGTCTCTATCTAACGTTTCCTTTTCCTCCCACATCAACATTTTTACTTTTCACCTCTGCCCTTTGTCTTTTTCCTCGACTCGCTCCCTGTTTGAAATGTAGCTTCCCTCTCCCCCTCCTCCTCTCCGTGACCTTTTGTTTCCTCTTCCTCATCTCTGTCCTGCTAGACAGACAGACAGACAGACAGGCAGACAGGCAGACATACAGGCAGACAGGCAGACAGACAGACAGGCAGACAGACAGGCAGACAGACAGACAGACAGACAGGCAGACAGACAGACAGACAGACAGACAGACAGACAGACAGGCAGACAGGCAGACAGACAGACAGACAGACAGACAGGCAGACAGGCAGACAGACAGGCAGACAGGCAGACAGGCAGGCAGGCAGGCAGACAGACAGACAGACAGACAGACAGACAGACAGACAGACAGACAGGCAGACAGACAGGCAGACAGGCAGACAGGCAGGCAGGCAGGCAGACAGACAGACAGACAGACAGACAGACAGACAGACAGACAGACAGACAGGCAGACAGACAGACAGACAGACAGACAGACAGACAGACAGACAGACAGACAGACAGACAGGCAGACAGACAGGCCCAGGGTTTATTAGCCTCCCTATTAGTCCATTAATCTCATTAGGAATATGCAGATCACCGGGGAGCTGTTAAAAGGAGCTCGTCCTCTCAGAGGAACATGCGTGTTTGTGTGTAACTGCACTTTCTGCCCTTGTGGGGACCAGTTACAGACCTGATAGAGTGAGGACATTATAGCCGGTCCCCACAAGACAGAAGACCTGAACGTGTTCAGGTCAGTGGTAGGCCTGGAGTTAGGCATCTAGTTGTGATGATGAGGGTAGAATAAGGGGCGAGGAGTGTCCTCACAAAGTACGAGCATGTGTCTCTGTGTGTTTAAGATAGTAATACAGTGGATAGAGAGAGAGAGAGAGAGAGAGAGAGATTTGTAGAAACGCTCCACAGGGACCGTTTTATTAATCGCAGCGATAATGGCTTCAGCCACTAAATCAAACTTTCCCTTTCACATTCACTCACACGCTTAAAACGTAATGGCCGCTAACGATACGCGGACTAATCGAAGCTGCACTTGAGCCTCAAACTCTTGGAAGGAGAATTAGAGCTGGAGTTAGTATTTGCAGGAAAAGATAGAAGAGGTGCTTTCAGTATTTTTAAATTGTCAGTTTATTTTTTCTGGGAGCTGCAGCCTGAAAATAAGTGAGGATGGTGGTTTCTTCATCAAACACTAACCCAGTTTAATCCTCAATCAACCTTGAAAACATTTGAAAACCAACAGCCTCATGATTTTATCTAAATTAGTTTCACTGTGTTGTCAGATAAAGAAGCTGCGATACTTTATTTTCTTTTTCTACCTTTGTAGCCAAAATCCGCCAATGATTTCTTCTTGACTTCCTTTTTTTTAGATTTGGAAATATGTATGTGTGTTTTCAGTCTAGAGCTGAAGCCAGGAGGTGAGTAGATATGTTAATTTTTAAGAATCTGGTACTTCTGGAACATATCTTACAATATTACAAATAAAATACCTGAAATATGAACAAATACAAAATATTCTCATGATTTTCTTTACAGAGGTTAATGTAGATATTGATGTGGATCCCTGAATGAACTGGTGCAGTGGTGAAGCCAACTTGTTCTGAAGCTCTGCAGCAGATTAGACACAGATTGGTGCTTTTGCTTTACTGTGAAATACTGCAGCTGAGAACAGAGAGAAATGCGATTACGGTGCATGCACACGCACACACACACGCACACACACGCGCACACACACACACACACACACAGTGAGGACAGGAATGGGAACACACACAAAGCAGAGCTGTGTAATTGAAATGGTAAAGGGGCTGGTTGTTACATAGCAACCCTTAATAAACATCAGCTGTAAGATGGAGGCAGCGATAATGAGACTCAGAGTGAGAGAGCTGTGATTGAACTCTGCTCCTCTGAGCTTTGGTGACATGACGTTTGTTGAGATTTGTTGTGGATATTGGTGTGTGTGTGTGTGTGTGTGTGTGTGTATGAGTCAGAGATGCTGTACTTTGTTGTCATGTAATTCCTCCCCAGCACAGATCACAGACATACATAACAATAGTGTGGATTTACAGCGAGGGCACGAGGCGCTTTCCAGTTCTCACAGCTTCGTAAATTGGGATTGTGTGTGTGTGTGATTGTGTGTGTGTGTGATTGTGTGTGTGTATGATTGTGTGTGTGTGTGTAGGTGCATTTTCTCCATACACATCCCATGAGGAAACAAGATAGTGGCGAGTGTGTGTTGCATAATACAAAGCTTGGAAGAAGACAACTGCTTGTTTGTGTGTGTGTGTGTGTGTGTGTGTGTGTGTGTGTGTGTGTATTCCTGCGCTTGTGTAACCTAGGTGAATATGACAACAATCTAATAAAAGCCTAAAATACTAAATGTAAGCAAATAAAATAACAATTGTGTTTAAGGTAACAAGAAGCCTTGGAGGGAGGACAATCAGAGCAAAGGAGCACAACGTTAGAGACGATGGAGGAAAGAGTTAAAAAAGAGAGGGAAAGAGGAAGTGAGTAAGAGTAAGAGTGTGTTTTGAGGTTTTATATCTTGTTTTCTTACATTTTTGGGAAGATTTTGTGTTCGCCTGCTGTTTTATTGGAGTTTTGACCGAGGATTTGGTGAGTCAAAAAGTTCTTTTGTATTAGTGTGTATTAGCAAGTTATTCCTTTGTTGTATAAGCTCAATGTGAAGATGAAATTACTAGCAGCTAAGCTGAGGCAATCTGAACGAGTGTTAAACTGTGTATTTTGTGTTTTTCAATTGTGCAATGTGTAGCTAAAAGCTGAAAAGGAGCGTGGACACGGTCAAGTTGCCTCACAGCGGAGAGAGACGAGCCGCCATTTCAGGTCGCGGTTTGAATTTAAACTGATAGTTAACCTGTATTTCAGTGCTAGGACTTTATTTTCATTTATACACTGGTCTGTGGTCTGTTATTCCTGAGTACTAGTATCAATCACTCACCTGAACCTAGACTCTGGTCCTATAGTCATACTCACAGTGTTACACTTGCTTTTGTGTTTGATTTAATAAACTTTCTCAAAAATGTCAAAACACACGTCAAATACATTCACTCAGCTAAACTCTGCAGCGTCACACTGAACAGTTGATTGTGGTGACGATCCTTTGTATGAAAATGTTTCCTGCTCAGAGTTGATAAAAACCATTAAAATGAAGAATCTTAAAAAGCATCACAACTGCTGCATTCACTCATTCATCCGGCTCCTGTCACATGAAAACAAACGTATTAACCTCCGCCTCCAGTGCAGAACGTGACATCAAGTAAATCCTGAAATCTTTGAATCCGGATTTTCTTTCGGAAATCAATAAAGTATCAAATGATCTGATGACAAGCGTTGCTGACGCTGTTGTCTTTGCCGACAGTGTTGTTCAGCTAAATTCTGTATTTTACAATAAAATAACTGTTCCAGCCTCTTTCCTCCTCGATGTACCTGTTCCTTCCTCCTCTACACTCTGCTCTCTCACTCTGTTCTCTCACTCTGCTCTCTCTCTCTGCTCTCTCACTCTGTTCTCTCTCTCTGCTCTCTCACTCTGCTCTCTCACTCTGCTCTCTCACTCTGCTCTCTCACTCTGCTCTCTCACTCTGCTCTCTCTCTCTGCTCTCTCACTCTGTTCTCTCACTCTGCTCTCTCACTCTGCTCTCTCACTCTGCAGCCGTCTCTACTTGCTCTCGTGTGAACTCTTCTTTTCCTTCACTGAGTCTCTCCGTCTCCCAGGAACTCGTTTCTCTCCGCTTCTCTTTCCTTCAGACGCTGCAGCTCGACTCTCCCCTCCCTCACTTTCTTCTCTGTATCTTCATCTCTGCCTGCATGTGTGAACTCTTTCTCCTTCTTCTTCATGCACCCTCCTCTCTCTCTCTCCATCTGTCTCCCTCCCTCGATACCTCTGCATTTACACCTGTCTCTTCGCTTTCATCCCTCCTCTACTTCTCCTTCCTCCTCCTGATGCCTGTGTCTCATGCTCTTTTCCGTCTTCCTCTAACTGTGTCATAGGATTAAGGCCTCGTTTGTCTCTCTCTTTTTTAAATTCTTTTCATTTTTGCTGGCTTCGCTCTCATTTTCTTCCTATCATGTCTTTAATTTGCTAATTTCCCAGCATTTCTCCTTATATATTTCTCTCCTCTCTCCGTCTTTCATTATCTGTTCCTCCAGAGGTGAGCGGAGGTGGTGATGGAGGTGGCGTAGTACTATCAGTATGCAGAGTCATGGCGCTGTGGCTCTGCCGTCATTGATTGGACCGGCAGCTAAATATAGACACAGTTGAGGCTCAGCATCTTTACCAGGCTGGATGAAGGGATGATGGATGAGTGGATGGAGGGATACACACACATACAGATAGAGGGATGGACAGACTTACAGACACTACAGTCGGTACAGTCCTGCAGGGAAATAATTCCATTTGAGTGAAGGAGGCGTAACACGTACCGACCTTTTTATACATTCATAACAAAGAGCTGCTGAGAAAAACATTTATTAAACACTCACTCTCTCTCTCTCTCTCTCACACACACACACACACACACACACACACACACACACAGATTGACAAAAGCTCATTCTCTTCTGGACAGGTTGCTCTGGGCTAAAACAACATGACAAACCATTACTATTCAACGCACAGCATAAATCCAGAGCTGTGAGTCGTTCCACAGGCTGAGCAGAGAGACACAGACAGAAAGATAATAGAGAGAGAGAGAGGCAGGCAGGCAGGCAGGCAGCCAAATGGAGAGGGAGACAGACAGGATGATAGAAAGATGACAGCTCAGACAGACAGGTAGAGAGAGAGAGAGGCAGACAGACACACAGATGAAGAGTGAGAAAACAACAGCCTCATCATTCCCATGCAGGATTTCACAGATTAGACTCATCTGAAGAACGTGTTTCTGGAGCTGCATCAGAACCCTGCTGTGCTTTAACAGATATGATTGTACGTCTCATAAAGAAGAAGTTGATAAATCACAGATTAGAGTTGTTTCCCTGTCTGAGCTGAAAGAAAAGCTGCCATCTCAAAGAAAGTCTCTCTCTGGATCTCAGAGTTGGAGTTTTGGATCTTTTTGTCGCTGTTACTGTAAATAAAGGAAAATAACTCAGTTTAGTGTTTGTGTTAATATTCAGTTAGCCTGTTGATACCCAGAGTGTATAACCACCACATGAATCATGGATGCTGAGTTAAGATGAACCTTTAGCACGAAGCACTCCATCACTTGAACCAGTCGGCCTTCGACGCCGTCTGTGATGTTGAGTCAAACGTGTTATGAACTGAATTTTGTATCAAGTGGGATTCAAACCCACAACCTGCAACGTAGCCGCACATCCTGAATCTGCTGTGCCGCACTGACGGAGGACACATAAACACATCTTCACCATTTTAGCTAATTCCATTCTGGCTCCGCTCCTCCATGACGGCAGCGGGGGTTTGCAATATGACAAAGAGCCCCTGCCAATAATAAAGAATTAGCATAAGCTATTGAAGCGAACTGATATAATGTCAATCACACAGAGGCTCCGGTGCCAGCACTGAACCAGTGTGTGTGTGTGTGTGTGTCTACACATGTTTTTATCACCTCCTAAAGACCTTTTTCCAACATGAACGGTGACTTTATCAGGACCAGTACACCTCATAGGGACCAGAGCCTGGTTTAGGTTTATTATGTGACCTGTGGTTAAGGCTGCAATGAATAGAATCAATGCAAAGTCCTGTCTAAGGTAGAAAAAAGCGATACAGATCTTTTCCCCCCACATTTACTTTTTTCATATTTGGCAGCACCTCACATATCATCCTGAAGATAAGTGAAGCTGAATAAATCATAAGAAACCGATTGACAGAAGAGAATTTCTCACTAAAAACACACTGTAATGTTTCTATACATATATAATATATATCTTCCTTTGTGTGGTCAACTGTGAAGTCAGTGACTTACTGCTGGTTGGTGTTTTGTAAAACAATAACAGCTGAGCTCTGCAATTTGAATGCATTTGTTCTTTTACCTCCAAATGATAAATGTTTAATCCCAGTTTCATAGTCGACTACTTTCTAGGAAAAGAAGCCACTGTTAAATAAAATAAGACGTTTTTACGCATGTGTTCAGAAGCTTTTAACCTCCAGGTTTTTTTTTTTTTTTACAAAGACTGATTGCAAAAGATGAACAGCTCGAGGCAACAGTGCCCTCTCCTCCTCCTCCCCCCTCCTCCCCTATCCTCTCCTTGCACACACACACACACACACTCTCGCTCCTCTCATCCTCCATCCCTCTCCTCCTCTCTGCTGGATGGTGCGTTACAGGAGCGCATTCAGGACGCACGGAGCCGGGGCTTCCCTTCAATCAGTCGGATGGATACGGGCTGAGGAGGGAGCGGGTCCGGCCGGCAGCAGAGTCCACCTCGACGGTCCTTCTGCGTCTAAAACCCCGGGCAGCAGCCGACACGAGTGGAGGGGGATACACATCCAGGTAAACCATTAATAACCTGTTGTGTGTTTTTTCTGGGGGTGAACGCGCAGTGGTGTCAGACAAAAACACAAAGATGCTCGGCTCTGGAAGCGACAGGAACCTGAAGCTGCTTGTGCATCATCAGGATGATTTCAAAGAGGCTTTAAGAAGAAGAACTGAGGTGATTCTCTGTGCGTCACTCTTCTACCGTCGTGTTTTCTAAACCTTTGAGTTCGATCTTTAATTTCCACGCGAATAACGAGCCAGACTCTGGAGCTCATAACTGACGTGGAGTTAAAGTGCTTCAATAAACCCAGATCGGTTAACGCGCGTAAAGCGCACCGTCATGTTCCTCCGTGGGTTTTTTCTTACTCAGTGTTTCTGCTCATTTCGTCCTCAGTAAACAATAGAGACTGCAGCGTGATAACAAATCAATTACAGTCCCTGACTGGAGATTTCCATTTGGGGGAGGAAGGGCCGAGAGCGCCGCCTCCAGTCTTCAAATGGAAGAAAACGTGCCACTGAATTGGTTTTATTATTAGATTTAAAACAACCACACGATCTCAATGCAACCGGTGCTTCCACTTTATGATGAGCAGGACGGAGCCAGTGTCTCTCATGATGAATTCAATCTATACAAGAAAAAACGACTCCACTAATTTGAACTTTACTATTAACTGTTGATTTTATTTATGACTAATTGTGATAGATGGATAGATAGAGAGATGATAGAGATTCTCATGTGCATCATATTTTACAGTGTTATGTGAGCAATTTACTAATTTACTCATAATTAATTTGATATCATTTATCTCTGCTTGCTGAGCCAGATGCAACAAACATTCAGTCAGATGTGCATTTAGGTTTTGAGTGCCAATAAAAGTGTTTTTAGTATAAAAGTAAAAGCTGAAGTATATGTACTTTATAGATTTTTAATTAAATTTTAATTCCTGTGTTACCGCTGCAAGGTATCAGGCACAACATACCACATAACAAAACTATGCAATATATAATGAATACAAATATCTATCTATCTATCTATCTATCAAAGTGCAATCTACATAATGTATATAGATTGCATTAGGAAGGTAACACAGTCTCATGTTTGTCTCTTGCTCATCATTTATCTACACAACTGCAGCTTCTCTTCATTGGCTATAAATACCTCACCGTATTGTTTTTACATTTGAAATTATAATTATAATAATAATATCCATCCTACGGTTACATCCTTTATTTAACCACCTGCCTTCCTGTTCCTCTGCCTCCACACGGAGGCCATGCAGGACGAGCCCACGTTACACAGTTAAAAACCTTCTTACATCATCTCGTCCTGCCAGACAGCTGGCTTTTTAAAATAGACGGAGGATTTCAGCACAATAACAAAGCAGCCGGAGGCCGGAGCAGAAATCCAACAGCTCAGGGCCTCACAGGTGACAGAGGAGAGACGGCAGCAGCAGCCCCATCACCACAGGGCTGATTGTGCGGCTTTGTACGTCATCACGTGTTTGTGTGAACACACTAGATGAGTCTTTGTGGAGTTTTTTTTTTATTGTGTGTTTGCACAGTGTTTGCAAATGGAACCGTGTCAATGTCCGTCTGTATTGATCGAGCTTGTCACAATATCATTTCCTGTTGAATGGAGTGAATGAAAAAAGTGGAGGAGAGAAAATTTAAACAGTGTTGTTCTGGTTTTAGTTTTGATAAGTGATTCATTCATTATTAATGGGCACAGAACAAGTCTATTAATTTCTCTTTTAATCAGTTGTTTCATCTATTTATCTTTATTACTATTGTTCCCTGCAGGACAACATGACACCTTGACTTCATGATGCTTGTTTCCAAATTATTGTTTGATAAAATCCTCATATCTGAGGAGCTGGAACAAAGATCAGATATTTCACATAATAAACAAACAACTAACAGATCATCTCTTCTGCCTCTTGCAGTGATAGAAAATGTGATGGCTGTTATTTGAATGCAGAGCTGCCTTTTCACCGACCTTGTCTGTTTCTCTCATTTAAGATGCTTCTCACACGTTCACACACAAACACAGAAATCTATGTTTCTACCTCTGCATCTTCTTCATCATTTTAATTCTGCTCCGGATTCTGTTTCCTGTTGATTCCTGCAGGTCCTCCATCATCTGACGGCCTCCCACCCCCCCTCCAGTCTCTGGGATTGTGTTTAATATGCACACGCTCAACAGTGTGTAGCCTGCAGAGCCAGTGTGTCTGTGTGTGTGCGTGGGTGTTTATATATGTGTGCATACTTGACGTGAAGAGATGGGTTCTGTGGGAGCAGAACGCCGCAGGCCCACGCCGGCCCAGACGCCCGAAGAGAGGGACGTGTGGCGGGATGGAGGGAGAGCTGGATGGAGGGATGTTGGGAGGGAGGGCTGGAGGGAGGGGAGGGAGAGCAGCGTGGTGCAGAGCTACAGCTTCGATTCGTACCAGCTGGAGGAGGAGGAGATCAGCAAAGACGTCCCCGAGCGAGGAGTCCTGGCTCTGTCCGAACCTGGTGAGAGAGTTTCTGTTATGACTAAGTTTGATCCAGCTGCTTTTTAAATATCGAATAACCAGTTGAAACCAAACTTACCAGATAAATGAACACAATGAACAAACATCAATCATTGATGCAGAGCTGAACATGTCAGTGTAGTGTTATGAATGTGTTCAGCATCAGGAGAGAGAGAAAATAAAGGAAGTGTATGTAAAACACAGACGGTCTGTGTTGCCTGGTTACACAGGTTGAACAAAGGGCACTTTAATCAAATCAGAAGCGACCAGGGACACACAGCTAGATGCAGAGATTTTCAGAAACCCCCCCCCTCGATGCTCTCCATCCCTTTATCCTTTGCTTCCGTCTTTCTTTCTCCTGCAGCCGTCAGTTCTGCTGACGACAAAACAGAAGTATACAATCTGCACAGAAAACCAATCTGCCTTCTGCAGAAAGAAAAAAATCAGACGTGTGTGAGGGCGAACTCAGGAGACTGAATTTATCAACTATAGTCTTCACTTCAATCTGTGGTTCTGTCAAGGAACTGTGAGAAAGTGATTCCAGGGTGCGAGACACTGTGATGGGATCGTGGCTTTGCTCCTCTTCCATTATTGTTCAGCTTATGTGTCAATGTTTCAGGATGGATCTAATGATATCTCCCAAAAAATAAAAGCAAAGCCATTAAAGACATTATTTTAGGTCGTTCTTATCAAAATGATGTTTGTTCTGGTGCAGATTTTTGTTTGGTTTGGTTTGGTTTTAATTAGTTATTTGATGAAAATTGGGTGAAACATCATGATTTGATGAAGGTTGTGCAGCGTTTGGACCAAGCTTTTGTGCAGACTCCAAATGTGTTCGATGGCACCTTTTGTATCCAGGATATTTCAGCTCCTTCTCTGAACAGTGGAAGAAAGTGGATTGCTGAGGAGCTAAATGCAGATTATTGTCGTTCAACAGATACGTGGGGAAATAAAAATCAGCCCCAGATACTTTTATAATTAATTAAATGCATCATTAAGATGTTTTCCCCTTTAGCGTGCTGCAAAATCAAAAAATGCTCAGAAAACGTTTGGAGCCATTTAACATGGATTCAGAGGATTAGAGAAGGATTATAAACATTTACATAAAGATCCTGCACATCACACTTTCACTGAATCAGCTGCAAAACATAAAAAGTTCAGGTTTTAACTGACACTCGTTGAGCAGCAAGTCCCACGATTCATCAGCAATTCCTCTGATCAATCTTTCATCAGCACAACAGGAGCGAGGTCTTCTCCAGCGTGAGCAGCGCTGTCAGCTGAGCCACAGCCACGTTCATCCCGATCAGCTGCGATGAAACGCACAGCGACGGATTCAGACCTACTTCAGATGTTTTAAACTCATTTCTATCCCCAGCATGATGTCGTCCATATTAATTCTCCAACCTTTGACTCCATCGTTTCCCGTGCAGACTGTGAGGAGCAGATCCCTGACGACCGTTACCATGGCATCTACTTTGCAATGTTATTGGCTGGAGTGGGTTTCCTGCTTCCCTACAACAGCTTCATCACAGATGTGGACTACCTGCACCAGAAGTTTAAAGGTGCAAATACACATGAGCACAAATAACCCCACACATGTATATAGAGGATGCATACAAACACGAGTACACACCTGCAGAGTTCATGTTTAGCTCCCAGGGGTCACGGCTCTGGTGTGTGTGTGTTGCAGGCACGTCCATCGTGTTCGACATGAGTCTCACGTACATCATCGTGGCTCTGTTGGCCGTTATCCTCAACAACGTGCTGGTGGAGAGACTCAGCTTGCACACCAGAATCACTGTGGGTGAGTAACACACACGCAAATCTCTAATTGTGATATACTTCTCATTATAAGTTTCTGAATGGCGCTGCGGGAACCTCAGGGCCTGTCAGCGCGGAGCAAAGCTGAATAAAGAGAAAAGAGAAAGAAAAAACAATCTGCAATAATTCTCCTGTCGTTTTTTTTTTATTCATAAACTGATTCAAACAAACTTTGCAGACGATGGCTCAGTTTACAGAGAGCAGGCACATCTGAGCATATCTTACATCAGGTCTGATACTGGACGGATTAAAGCAAATATGTAATTTCTAATCTGCGGTAAAACACTAATATTGGTGACCAACGGAGCTACTACTTCTTTTTTTCAGCCTACCCGTGGTTCTTTAAAAATGCATGTTCCCTCAGGAGAAGTTGCATATCTCTGCACGTGTTCCGTGTTGGGAAGAGCGAGATTCCACCGCTGAACCTTCTGCAGCTTAAAATAACTCCGCCTGCATCCGTGAGGAAGGGTCTTTTGAAGTGTGTTGTCAACGCAAGAGCTCGTCTCTGGAGAGGGTCGGACTTTAGTTGAAAGCGAAGCTGTCTACTCGCCCGGCCCTGTCGATATGTGTTCTATGCAATCACAACATGACCCAGTTCGGTGATGTGTCCTCACTGTCTCACCGTCCGTCTGTCTTCAGGTTACATCTTAGCTCTGGGGCCTCTGGTCTTCGTCAGCGTCTTTGACGTCTGGCTGGCAAAGTTCACCACCAGGCAGGCTTACATCGTCAACCTTGTATCAGTGGGAGTAGTAGCCTTCGGATGTACAGGTACTACCAAAGCTTTTCTATCTGTCTCGTGAATTTACCGAAATAAACCTTTTGCAAAAACCTTCACCTGCAGACTCAAACAACTGCTTTAGTACAACTGTCGTCACGTCTTGGTGGTAAATCAGATGATCTGGAGCAACACACTGATTGGTGGTTCGGCTCTGGAGCAGGTGATTGTTCAATAACCCAAAAATAACAGATATGTCGCTGCAGTTGACCCGATTCATCACCAACTGTGAAGTTTGATATAAAATCAATGTAAATTGAGTTTGGGGTGAAAGATGTCAGAGAGTTTAATGGTGCAGGTCTGGAGGTCAGAGCAGCTTCTCTCCAGTCTTTTCTGGAGGTTCAGGAAGTCGTGACTCTAAATAAAGTGTTGTTGAATATCAAGCCACTGTTTACACTGTTGTCCACTTCCTCCGCCCCAGTGCAGCAGTCCAGTTTCTATGGTTACATGGGGATGCTGCCCAAGAGGTACACACAGGGAGTGATGACTGGAGAGAGTAAGTCCACACAGACACAGACTAAGATCTCCACCTCGTGTATTTGTCCTCTGTTCTTACCTGTCTCTCTGTCTCCTGGATGTCCAGGTACAGCCGGAGTGATCATCTCCCTGTCTCGCATCTTCACCAAGCTGCTGATCAAGGACGAAAGAAGGAACACGCTCATCTTCTTCCTCGTCTCCATCAGCATGGAGATGCTCTGCTTCCTGCTCCACCTGCTGGTCCGGCGCTCCAGATTTGTCCGCTACTACACCGACCACGCCCAGGGCAAAGGCCCGGCCAAAGGTCACGACCCACGAGACAACGGGACTGGATACAGGGTCCATCATGACGTCACTGCAGAGGAAGTAAGATTTGTAAGTCTATGGACACTATCTTGACTATACTGTGTTGTGTGTGTGTTGTGTATGCACACACTCAATATGTAAGTAGTAGTTGTTGTGATTAACTTCATGTTTTACAACTTAATCTTTTATTAATGTGACTTTAGGTGATTCAACGTTTTCTCAAGTCTTTTTAAATGACATTGAGAAAGTGACTGTATACAAAGATGGACGACATGAAGTGAAGCCAAAGTGTCTCAATCGCCACCTGGTGGTTTGCTGCAGCAAATGTCATAAACCCTGCCTCCTCCATGTTAGTGGATGGGACATGGACCAAATTAAAAAGTCAAAGTACTCATCAAATACAGAGATGGTTTCTGTCATACATCACACTGATGTACGCCCATGTGGACCCTTAGACTGACTCATGATTGGTTGCAAGTGTGTAACGAGGGGACCGCTTTGCCCCTGGTCGCTACAGTGCAGACTCTGGCTCTAAAGGTGATGGTGACAGTCGTTTCTGGGGGGGGCAGTGTATCATCAATCTTTCATTAAACTTCCTTGTACTTGTTTCATAAACTGAACACGATATAAATGTTGCAACAACAAACAACAGAAAACATCAGCGCGCTAAACTGTTGTTTCACACAACAATGTTGTTGTTTTCTACGTGAAGAAGAAGAAGAAGAGCTGTGTGTGTGTGTGTGTGTGTGTGTTAAAAATGCAGAATCATTTATTTAAATCTTGGTTTTGCTTTTTGGCTGCCACTCACTGAAGGGAACATTGAGGAGAGGATGAGGTTTTTTTGGGGGGTGGTGACGTATGCAGGGATGGAGACTGATGCGGGTGATGCAGAAAAATAGATGGAGACAGTTTTAGAGAGAAAAGGAGGGGTGGAGGTCTCCTGCGAATAGAGAGAGAACGTGGGCAGATTGCCAGGAAAGAGAAAAAGGGAGGGATGATGACATAAATAAGAAAACTGAGAGAAAGTAAAAGAGAGGAGTGTGAGGACAAGGAGGAGGACACAGAAAGACATGACACGAGAGGAGGAAACACCACTTCGTAGTCACGCTTTCAGACATGGAGCTAATATTTCTCATAGCACCATCTGGCTGTGTGTGTGTGTGTGTGTGTGTGTGTGTGTGTGTGTGTGTGTGTGTGTGTGTGTGTGTGTGTGTGTGTGTGTGTGTGTGTGTGTGTGTGTGATCAGAGACCTCAAAAGAAAACACAGCACCTCAGGCTGTCGTCTTCTCATATGTGCATGTTACAGTTTGTATTACAAGTGCATGAGGGAGGTCCCTCTTGTGTGTTACAGTGGTGTGTGTGTGTGTGTGTGTGTGTGTGTGTGTGTGTGTGTGTGTGTGTGTGTGAGTGTGTGAGAGAGATGTGTTTTTCATCTGGGGCTGTTTCAGGCAGCTCTTTGTTCTGGTTGCCGGGGGAAACCAAGGTGGCGCACTATATCATGGGATAATCAAGAAGAGTGGTGCCTTCTGGCCCTCGAGCTCCTCCAATCAGCTAATGGATCTCTCTTCCTGTGTGTGAGTGTGTGTGTGTGTGTGTGTGTGTGTGTGTGTGTGTGAGTGTGTGAGTGTGAGTGTGAGTGTGTGTGTGAGTGTTTGTATATGTGTTTGTGTGTGTATAATTGCTTGCACACCTGTGTGATGTTCATCTGCAGTGTTTAGAAATAAGCAGTAGAGGGAGTTGTCTGTATGTTTGGATAAAAATTTAAATGTGTGTTTATGGCCTTATCTCCCTCTGCTTGTGCGTGTGTGTGTGTGTGTGCGTGCGTCCGTGCGTGTGTGCATGCGTGTGTGCGTGTGCGTGTGTGTGCGTGTGTGTGTGTGTGTGTGTGTGTCCACTCTGCAGTTGCTCTAACATGATTGCATCAACCTGCAGCCTCTCACAGTCGTCCTCTCTAATAGCCGCTGCCATAAAAAGCTGATGTCATGCAGCCGTTAGAAAGGACGGAAATCAAACCCCTGCTGGAGAACACACTGTTGTGTATTGACTGTGTGACGTCTGCCTCTAGTGTCGTCTTCATGAACTGTTTATATCCTTCAAATACTCTCATCAGATTCCCCCATGTGACAATCGATCATTTGATAATTCAAATAATATTTTCAAGATGTTTATTTCTTCTTCTTCTCCTCCTCCACTTCCACTACCCCTTCCTCTTCCTCCTCCTCTTTCTCCTCTTCTTTCTATTCCAATTCCTATTCTTACTCCTCCTCCTCCTTTCGTCTTTGGTTATATTTCTGGTGGCATATGATCCTGGATTTCAAAATAAGGGTTTGGAAAGTAAAAAATATATATTTATCATCAAAAATAAAATGATAAGAAATACAGATGGCAGAGATCCTTGTTTGGAGAAAGTTTGGAGGGAAAGCTGAACACACAAACCGCTCACCCATTGTAAAAGTGTTAAGATTTGAATTTGAGGAGATGACGTCATGTTGTTGTCCCTCATGTGGAAGCTTTATTTTAAAAAAAGAAGAAGCTCTGTGCTTCAATATGTCTCTCTCTCTCTCTCTCTGTTGTTTTTAGGGAAATGGTGGAACGGCTCCGTCCTCTACAGAAGAAGGTGTTGAGGAATTTGTGGGTGGAACCTATGTGAGATTTGATGCCCCAAAAGCCAAGATAAGGAGGAGCTGGCCTGGAGTCCGCGGTACTCTCCTTTTCTTTTTCCTCACAGCTCAATTAGAATCCTCCAGAGGTTGCTGTGAAGAGTTTTATGTTGTCCTGTGTTTGTGCGTCTTCTCCATCAGACATGATCGTGCATCGTTACGTGGTGTCCCGTGTGATCTGGGCGTACATGCTGTCGATCGCAGTGACCTACAGCATCACTCTGTGCCTGTTCCCCGGGCTGGAGTCAGAGATACGAAACCCCACCTTAGGGGAGTGGCTCCCCATCCTCATCATGGCCACCTTCAACATGTCGGACTTTGTCGGCAAGGTGACGTATCGTAGACGTGTAGCTTTAAGACTGTTTGTATATAGACCTCATCTCTAATCATTTAATATAACTGTCACTGAATGAATGAACAGATTCTAAAAACCATTGCAACTAATGCATGAAGAGAGAAATTTATTTTACACTTTTGAACTCTATTTTAAGTTTGTGCAACTGACCAGGAGTCACAGTTTCTTAAAGAATGATCGAAGGCCACATTTTCAAGGACAGTTAATTTTTCTGTGTTTTGAAGTGTCACATGTTGCACCACATTACACAGACGCTAATTTTAGGAGATGAAGGGGTAGAATAATAGGACACACACACACACATGTTTGTACAGCTGTCTTAGTGAGGACACTCATTGGCATAATGCATTCCCCAGCCCCTTACCCTAACCATCCAAACTAAATGCCTAACCCTAACCCCTAACTTAACTTAACCTACCCTTAACCCAAACCTAAACTTAAACCTAATTCTAACCCCCCAAGACAGAGTGAGGACCGGTCCTCACTTTGATAAAAATGTCCTCACTCCGCAGGTTAAAGGCGAAGACTGGTCCTCACAAAGAAGCTGTAAACACACACACGGGCAAGTTTAGTGTTCACTGAATGTGTCTAGTGCCCCCATGTGGCCAAGACGGTTATTGAAGTTATTACAAGTTAAAGCCAAAATAAAACTCAACCCATACTCGTGTTATTTAGACGTTTATCACCACAGGTTCAAAGTCACAAAAGAAAAAAACTAATTTTAAGATGAGGTTTGTGTGAGCTGACTTTTGAATCCAGTGTGTTTGTGTTTGTTCTATCACGTCTATATTCATTATTTCTCTTGGAACCATTAAAGGTGTGTGATGGATCTGGTTATATTCATATATTCCTCAAACAGTATGGGAGTGATCCTTTTTCATTCCACACTTCCCAAGAGTCTGGTCTGGGGGGAATATGGATTTTTCTCTCCCTTAGTGTGACGTTCCACTGAAACATCCCCTGCTCCTCAGATCTTGGCAGCACTGCCGTACGATTGGTCTGGAGGCCGCCTGCTCTTCTTCTCCTGCCTCAGGGTGGTCTTCATCCCTCTGTTCGTCATGTGCGTGTACCCGGCCCGTGCGCCCACCCTGTCCCATCCCGCCTGGCCCTGTCTCTTCTCCCTCCTCATGGGGGTCACCAATGGATACTTTGGATCTGTGCCCATGATCCAGGCTGCTGGCAAAGTGCCGCCCGAGCAGAGGGAGCTGGCAGGTGAGTTGTTCACCTTGTTTAATCTTAGATTTATTGGAAAAACATCATAAGAACACGTTTGACCCGTAACGCTCTTTCACCCGAGGTCCTGTGTTTCAAAACACGGAGAGTATGAGGTTGATGACGGTATCTGCTGTCACCCGCTTTCCCCCTTCACACATCATATGCTGGAAAATCTATTTCTCTGTTTCTACATCGCTGTGCTCTCTGCGTGTCTCTGCAGGAAACACCATGACAGTCTCTTATATGACCGGCCTGATGGTGGGCTCCGCGGTGGCGTACGCAGCTTACAGCTTCACCGCTCCAGGAGCAGGAACACGCCTCTCCACGCTCAACATACACATGTCTGCCAATGGTACAGGCTACTGAATGTCATATTAAACAAAACACACATATACATGTACACACACATATATCACAGCCATTTACTCACATGAGATCCTGGAGGGAGAAGCAGCCCAGACTGACGGATGTCCTCTTTTCAAATCATGCTTGGATTCGGCTCATTTGCTAAATGAAGTGGGATAAAGAGACAAAGAGTGAAATGTAGCGTCGCAGTGAAATGATGTTAAACAGTGAAATGTAGCAGATTAGTGAACTCACTCACTCACTCACTCTCCAGCCCGGTGATCCAGTGACCTTCACATGTTCCGCCGTGATGAACTTTTTACCGTCGGAGGCGAAGAACAGGAACTCAGCCCCTCGAATGTCTCACAGCGTAATTACCGTCTGCATGCGAACACGTCGCACAGTGTCAGGTCAGGTGGTGTCTCACAGCGAGGGAATGAACATCTCACAGTTTTTCATCGGGACCTTGTGTCTTGGGTCACAAATGTTGCATTTCACAAACCGCTGTGTGAAAAAGAGAGGCAATGTTTTTCCACCTGTTTCCTCATTATACTCTCCTCAGTTGAAAATAAGACAGAAGTTTTCTGACACCGACCACATCCATGGTGATTTGATTTGGTTAATGTGATCGAAATCCTCGTACTTCACCATCTAAAAACAAACTAGAGCTACTGCCCTGTGGTTGTGTGGCTCCATCAACCAGTGCAGTTTCAGTCTACACACAATTTGACCTTTGACTCCTAAAATCAAATAAATTCATCGTTGAGTCCAACTGAACATTTTTACCAAATATTTGAAGAAATTCTCTCAAGGGGTTCTGTATATATCCTGTTCACAAGGACAAGTTTCCGGTGCAGAGACATAAAAAGTGACATAAAGGACATTAAGGTTAATTTACAGCCTCACATGAATGTATGTAAACACTCCTGAGCTCAGGATGAGTCATCGGACGTGTTATTATATTTTACAGGAAGAGAAAAACAATAAGAATTTCATATAAAAAGACATTCGGCAGAGAAAACACAGAATTAGAACTTGTACAGTTACAGTTTATCTGTAACAATGTACATGTCAGACCCGATGCTGTGTTTCTAACACCGGTGTATCACTACGGATCTTTAACTAACAAAAACAATGTGCTGAAATCCTCCATCTGCTTGTTTGTCTAATCTGAAATGAAAATGTTTTTTGATTCTTTTCAGCCTTATGTTGTATATCTAAAAAAAAAATAGCTGCTTAAATGAATAACGCTAAAAGAAGAGGAAGCAGATTTCTGTCCAGAGAGCGTCGCCTCGCCCTGAGACGAGAACAAAACATTGGTATAAGTTTTTGTTTTTGTCTTTGTCCCTCTGAACTGTGTCTGTGTTTAACGTCCATGTGATGATTATTGGGGGAAAAGACGATTCGTGCCAAAAAAGGTTTCTGATCAGTGTCGGTAGCCGAGTAAAGAGCGAATGTGAAGTTGTACATTTACAGAATAAAATGCACTGGAGGAAGTGAAGAGCTTTTATTTCACCTTCGCCAAGGAGGTTATGTTTTCACCCCTGTCCGCTTGTTTGTCAGTTTGTTGGTGTTTGAACAGGATCACTCAGAAACTACTGAACGGATTGTCTGGAAACTCGGTGGAAAGATGTCGCAGGGGTCAGAGAAGAAGCCATTAAAGTTTGGTGTGGATCCAGGATTAGTTAGAGTATCAGGAGAAGCACCTGTTTCCTTTTTTTCCTCCCAACACAGACGCAGGAACCAAATCAGCTTCTTAGTTCCCGTTGGATTTGATGAATATTTCAGCGATAAGAGACTCACTCTTTATACATTATGAAGAAAACAGGCCACAAAGTGCACTTCATTATGTAGGTGACGGCCTGAATGGATGCGACAGTTAGCGCTGTTTGAAGAATGGGAGGGTGGCGTTGGGGAGCTAACCTCATTGCGGCGTGTTTGTTCCTGCTGTGCTGACGGGGCCCCTCTGCCCCGGGGCCCCTCTGCTCTCGCTGAGCTCCTCGGTTTCAAGGTGTTTTTCAGGTATTTTTGGTCCAGTGTCTCTTTGAAGGACATGAAAAAGTCTCCTCGCTCCCGTTTCTCTCCATCTGTGGAGAATTGATTTGAACATAAAATGGCAGGTGTAGGTTTCTTTAGATTAGCATGGTAGCTCGTGATAAAAACCAGTTTGACTTTAAACTGTTCAGTGGAAATAATGACGCTTTGTTTAAAACAGCAAACAGCCACTTTAAAATCCCGTTAATAACATTCTGACATGTTTCACCACAGTGACTGATCAAGAGTTTATCAACAGACACGAAGTTCCCAGTGCAAAGAGAAGCTCATTACCACCGAGTAATGTAGGTTTGGTTGTTTGCAACATTACGCAAAAACAACTGAATGAAACCAGGATCCAGGAATATTTAGTCTCTTTCTTTGACATTAGTTTTATTTATTTTTTACATTTTCTAGGGAACAATTCAGGATCAGGATGAAATAAATCTGACATATGTAAAGTACTGATATCTATGGGTGTGTAATTATGGGCAGCTTGAATTTGAAGAGGCTGTTGAAGAGGCGACTGGAGTCTGGAGGTTGTTTCACTGCTGTGGGTGAACAACATTCCCTCCACAGCTGAGGTGACTGAGCTGTCTCGAGCACACACACCAGGCCGGGTAAAAAAAAAAAGTGGACAACAACTTATTATTCTGCTTTTTATCTCGTCCCCAAGGTCGAATATTTGTCAGCTTGCCACCGCCGCCTATTTTTATCAGTGGGATAACGCCCATGTTTCTCACATTCAAGAGTTTCTACAGATGCTGACTATTTTAGACTGCACACTGTGAAATATCAGTGTGGTGCAGAGAGAATGGTGTTGCATTTACAGGAGGCGTTATGACTGTGAATCACACGATGTTCATGAGCATGTTTTAAGTTTTTTAAAGTGAGAAGAAGTGGCAGCAGTGAGCTGAGAAATTCTCTCATGAGGTGAAACAGGACTGGATGTAGATTTAACTCTCAAAATTTAAATCCAAATATTTTTTGGTTAATCTTGAAAGTTTCAGAGCAGGTGAAAAATGACTCCTGTAACTCTGTTGTACCTGAGCTTCATGAATTCACTTTAACATGCCCGACGTTTTACCATCAGCAGCTAAATAAACATCTCTTGTGTCTTTGTGTGTTGTTTCATATTAAGATGGAAGCAGAAAAGACATTTTCACTCAGTCGGGTTCAGTTCACAGCTTCTCTGTGTCGGTCAAAACAGGAAGTGACCTCCATGTGGATATTATTTTCCTGTTTAAACAGCTGTGAGCACAACAACAGGTCTGCACCACACAACCTCACAAGATATTCCTTCCGTTCAGCTTTTGCAAACACATGCATATGTCAGTTCTATTTCTGAGAAGTGTCTGGGTTTGTGTGACAGGTTTGATAAATGTGTCACTAGAAGGGAGAAACGTTGCTTGGTTATTCTCAGAGAAACGTCTTCATCAACCCTGCTGAAGTGCCCTTGAGCAAAAATTCTCCCCTGTAAGGATCAATGAAGGAAATGAAGCTGTAGGGCGTGAAAGAAATCTGTGTTCGCTGCTTTTCTCCAGCAGAGAGCGCCGCTGTGCAGAGAAGGGTAAGTGCAGTGCAAACAGAAACCTGAGGAGAGTGTGAATGACAGATCAGAGGTTGAGTCTTTAATTAGCTTCTAATTAATTTCTGTGTCAGAAAATTAAAGTAAAAACTTTACGGTGTGAAATCCTCCCATATTTTCTTGACCTCTGATCTTTCAGCTGCAGAAGACACACAATCACTTTCGCAAACCTGGATCAGACAATATCCAAATCTTCTGCTGCAACTTGTGTTCATGGTGTTCACAGGTCAAAGAGTTCTGGTTGACTGTGTGTGAACTCGTCACATGAATGTATAAGTGTGTGTGTGTGTGTGTGTGTTAATTCAGGATGTCACGCAGGGAAAGAAAGTCTCTGGCGTGTGACAGTGCATCTGATCATTAGTCATTCATGCTCCACATACAGTGAGGAAGAGAGGAGGAGGAGGAGGGGAAAGATGGAGGAGACAGAATAAGGTAGAAAGAGAGTTGAAGGGTAACGGAGGTCTGGTGCTCTGTTCTCCGCTCCGTGTTTTAAAGTTATAAACGCGCTGCTTCCTCCCACATGGGGATCATCTACCTGTATCCTCCTCCTTGTTGTTCCATTAATCAGCATCACTTTAGACCAAGAGATACGAAATGCAGAGTCAATCTTTTCTCAGCCTGTTTGAATAGTTGAAGAAGTTTATTCATTTGAAGCTTCAAGTTGAATTGTTGCTGTTTCTGTGGTTTGGGTCGAACACAGTTAAAGTACAGAAGGAGACATTTCTGAGGAAAGATACTCACTTATGGGACATCCATCCATCCGTCCATCCATCCGTCCGTCCGTCCAGTCCCAGCTGACTTTGGGTGAGAGGTGGAGTTCACCTGGACAGGATGCCAGCCACTCACGCTCTCATTCACAACTACAGACAATTTAGAAGCAGAGAAAACCCACACAAAGACAACATTAAACTCCACACAGAAAGACCCTGGGCAAGATGGGATTCGAACCAGGAACCTTCTTGCTGCATGGCCACCACTGCTCCACCATGCCACCCTGCAGCTTGTCATGATTTTACACATTTCTTCCTCTTAAATCTTTGTAAATGTCAGTCAGTAGCTTCAGAGGTTCAGTGTTTTCTGGTTGCATTGACAAAGTGTGTTGTCTTTTTCCTTTTGTCCAAAATAAGAGTTAACACTCAATAAGATGAATAAGTAACGATGTCTCTCCACGTCGTAAATCTGTTACTTCTGAATATAACATCAATGCATCATCATCTGTTCCTCAGAGAAGAAGGGATTTCTCTTCCCAAGGTTTCTTGCTCTTCTTCAGTTTTTACATTTCATAAATAAAACTTGACTCAACAGAGGAGCAAAGCTAAAAAAAAACAAAGAGAGAAAGACAGAGGAAGATAAACACAGGTTATATTTGGAGTTCAAGGGGCGGAGGAGGGTGGAGATGGATGACAAACAGCAGAGGAGCGACAGAGAGAGGAGACAAAGACAAAGGAAAGGTAATGTAACCAAGGTGAAAGAGGGCAAGGGAGAGAGGGATGAAGAAAAATGGCTGAAACATGAAGGGTTGGAGGGATGAGGCGAGAGAAGGAGCGAGCGGTGATGGATGAGTAAAGAGAAGAAGTCAGAGAAGAAGGGATTGGTTAGAAGGAGAGACAGAGGCGCCATGAGAAGTGACACGATGCTCAGATACGTCTCATGAGTGGGATGGATAGAGGACAGAAAAAAATGTGCAACAGGAAATAAAAATGAAAAACGACAGTAAACTTCCCGAGCGGTGAGTGACGGCCTTCACCTACAGGGGGCAGCCTTGATCTCCCTCGTGTCATTTATTCTCTGTTTTACAACAATAAAAATATTTGTAAATAATAGTTATATTTAAAAAAAGACATCATTTTATTTATTTGTACACATTATCATAATAATTACATAATAAAAAAGAGGGAAAATGAGAAGACGACAAAAACTCTTTCAGCTCAACATTTATTAATGATTACATTAAAATTAATGTGATGAATGAATTCACAATTTAATTATGTAAATTTAAAAGTCATTCATCATGTATTCCTCTTTCATCCAAAGCTAAGATGTTAGTTAGCATTATGCTACTACTCTGCTAAGCTAAGCTACTAGTGGATCTGTTCTCCTTTACCGAATTTACCTGCCGAGCATATATCTGAGATAATGAATCTTAATTTATCAAAGTTGATATATTTTCATCTGTGGGGAAAAGTAGCTGTATCGATGCCCTTTAAATTACACATTTATAAAATCATGTCAGAAAAGAGATCAGTCAGATTCTGTTCTCAGCTTTGACTGAATATGTAATTATTGCATTTTGACAGTTTATTGCACCGTAGAAGCTGTGACGACTGAAAGACAGACCCATGGTTAAAGTGCTACTGCACCGAGACTGTAAATAAAGAGAATATCCTGGATTTGGAGTCTGTGCAGTAGCGATCGGGGGATGGAGCCGTGGTGGCGAGGTCACACCAATAAACGCGCTCAGCCAAGCTGTCAATCACGATGTTTCACCCCCCTCTTTATAGCTTCGGAAACGGAGCAACATCAGAGTGAAAATAACTAACGTTTTAGTTTGTTCCATGTCCCGTCCACTTACATGGAGGATGCTGGATTTATAACATAGCCACCAGGGGGCAGTCAGGAGGCTTTGGCTTCACGTTTGGGGAGAAGTGATGTGTCCATTTTCTTACACAGTCTATCAAACTGATTCATAGAAAAATATTTGAGTTTTTACAAATGAAAACAAACCAGATGAGTCTCTCACTGTCGTCGTCACCAACTCTTCTTCTTCTCTGGTTTTTGGCAGCTGGTCAGTCAGAGGAAACTGTTTCCTTCATCCTCAGAGTAAATTAAGTCCTCGCTCCCTCATTAGGACGAGCTGCTGCTGCTGGATTCAGCCGACAGGTATTCACTGGGCATCGCCTCGTCTTCACAGTTATAATGGGATTTCATTCACACTGTCACTCCTGCCTGTGAGCCCACAACGGCAGCTGCATGCCTGTGTGTGTGTGTGTGTGTGTGTGTGTGTGTGTGAGTGTGTGTGTGAGAGAGAGAGAGAGAGAGAGAGAGAGAGAGAAAGACAAGTAAACATGCCTGAAATACAAAGACTGTGATGTTTCATTCATTATGTTGTCAGCATGAATAATAGATATCTAATTGATATGCAGTACAACACACACACACACACACGCACGCACACACACACACACGGTATCGCACTCTGAACTAATATTTGTGAGGCTCAGTTGTCATTTCACATTCACATTCATCACAAGAGGCAAAAGAACAGATTGTGAAGAGATCAAAAGCTGCGGAAAAGGACAGAAACACACACAATCAAATGTGGAGGGTGTAGAATAATATCAAATATTCCTAACCTCTGTAACTGAGAAGCTTCTTCTCTTCACTATAAATAACGTATGGAAAAAGTACAAATTGTAGAAAAATCTCCGGCTACTAAAGAAAGATAATCTATTACTGTCAGATACTTTTGAATGTGTCATAAAGTTTATTGAAGAAAGAAATACAATATTTCTTCTCTCTTTCTCTCTTGATAAAGAAATAAAGAGTTTGTTGGAAATATAATAAAACCGAAGAACGTTCTTTCTTTGTGATAAAACATACTTGAAGTTGAGAGTTAGTGAGCAGACTCCAGACTGAAATAACAATCCTTTCAAACTGTTTGTGCTCATTGTGCGTTTAACGCCCCCTCACTTAGAGACCTGTCTCCTGGGAAACTGGTGTGTGTGCAACAACACACAAAACACACACATTCACACACACACACACATTCCTAAACCTGATTCTAACCCTGAATACCAAAAACAGCCCTTTGATAAAGTGAAGGTCGTCAAAAGTGTCCTCACTCTGAAGGGTCTCTGCTCAAAATGGTCCTCATCGAGATAAATGTGTGTGTGTAGACACACACACACACACACACTCTCTTTACTCCCTCTGCTCAAACTGTAATGAAAGCTCAGCCAATAGAAAACCTGTGTTCGTGTGGTGTCAGCCAATCAGAGCACTGCATGCTCACACACCCACTAGAGGGTGTGTGAGCTGCTGAGGCAGGAAGGGGTGTGTGTGTGTGTGTGTGTGTGTGTGTGTGTGTGTGTGTGTGTGTTAGAGGAAGCTCCCTGCAGGTTGTGATGTTGGGCTGATTTTGGTCCTTTGGGGGAAACGCGGCGGCCGAACCCCAGACTGCTGCTCTCACCATGAAACAGGAACACACTCAGTTCACGTCAGCAAAGATTTAATTACACGTGGACACACAGGAATCTAGGAAACACACACAGACAGACACAGACACACACACACACAAACACGTACACACACCCTTGGCACTTTCAGAGTGCAGAGTCATGAACGGTCAGCGGTGGAAAATGTGTCTCCCGCGGTCAGCTCTGCAGAGGAAGCTGAACTTTCCTCCATTTTATTACAACCAGCAGCTTCATTACTGGGCTGCCAAAATGGAGGCCTGATGGAGTCCACAGTTGATTAAAGGGACAGACCACGCAAACTGAAACAGGCACAAAAACATTAAAGAACACTTCAGTGAGCCTAGCTTAGCATAAACACAGGAAACAGGTGGAAACAGCTAGCCTAGCTCTGTCCTAGTGTAAAAACAAAAATGTACCTTTTTGCCAGATGTCCCGTTGCGATCTTCTCGGTCAGAATCGTTCATCCTCCATGTTTGTTTTTCCTCTGAAGTCGTGTTCAACCACACTGTCCAATTACCAAACTGTTCCTTTAAAATACCTCAGCCGCCTCGTCAAGATGTCAGACCAAGTAAAAAAGTTAGCAGGTGAAAGTTCTTCCTGCAGATTTATCAGCGGGGTGAACAAGGAGAGTCAAAGTGGGGGATGAAAAAGAAAAGTGCAGTTTAAAAGGAAGCGTTTTTAAAAAGAGACTCAGAGATAAGGCCACAGTACAGTTCCATCTGTTTATTGATTAACTATAAAATACTGAGTTACTAAAACAATTTAAAAGAAACACTGATAAACATAGTTGCTGTCTGTAAAAAAAAAAAAAAAAAAAAAAATACTTACACGTACAGTATAGAGCAACAGAAAATATCTGGTTTCAGGTTCATCTCTAAAATGTTTTCTTTTTGCATTTTTACAAGATTAGACGTGTACAAAGTATATTCTGCTTTTTCTCCCCTCAACACTGAAGGATCATTTACAAAACTTAGATGATTTTTCTATTTATTTTCAAAATAATCTTTATTTTTTCTGTAACAGGACGATAACGATACTGAAGGAACAGCAGACGAAGAACCAGCCTCCAGTCCACCTCTCTCTCTCTCTCTCTCTCATTCTTCTCTATCTCTCTCTCTCTCTCTAGCAGCTAGCTCCCGGTGCCTGTCAGCAGAATTAGCTGGAGAGGCCTGGACGATTGTTCAGAGAGGGGAAGCGAAAAAAAATCAAAAAAACAAAAAGGAGATGAGAAAATAAATCAGAACAAAAGTCAAACATATTAACGGTGACAGACAGAACATATATGACGTCAGGCTCTAAAAACTTATGACACCAAATAAAAATGAAGGCGATGTGGGGAATAAGTGTGTGTGTGTGTGTGTGTGTGTGTGTGTGTGTGTGTGTGTGTGTGTGTGTGTGTGTGTGTGTGTGTGTGTGTGTGTTGGACCCTGTTTGAAGGCCTAAGGCTGGACTTTGGATGGAGATCGTGGGCTCATAGACATTGGAAGGCAATAACTCACTTTAGAGGGTTATAAAGACGTGTACGGAGAGTTTGGGTGATGTGGAACTTAATCCAGGCCAGAGTTCTGCATCAACACATTTTAAAAAACATCACGAAAAACTGCTAAAGACAGAATAAGATTAAAATTATTCACATGATTATCACTAATTCATATTAAAAACGAGAAGAGAACTTAAATAATCATTGCTTGTATACATTTTATAAAAATAGGACACTTACTATTTTTGTGTCATACATGTAGTGTTGATGGGCGTCATCTAACCCAATTTTAACTCTTGGCTTTAATTTAATTCTTCATGTGTTTATTTCTGATGTATTTAAAGTGTCCTTGAAAGGTGCCTGAAAATAAAATGAATTATTATTATTATGTATTTGCTTGAATGGACGATGAAAAACAACCTGATAACAAAGTGGAACATTATCTTATTTATGACTTCACATTTCTTGTCACAGACGTCTGAGTCAAATCTACAGTAAAACTCGTGTTGATTATATTTTGTTAGATCAGGAAATAAACACACTAAACATCCTGTGTCTCAAATCCCTCAATGTACCAGATCACCCAAATTCACCCTGTGTGTGTGTTTGTGTGTGTGTGTGTGTGTGTGTAATATAAGGGGATAAGAGTGTGATGTGTGTGTGTGTCTCTCACACACTGAGAAAAAAGTGCTTTAGCAGCTCCAGGGGTAAACAAAGATTCATAACTGGGCACTTTAACTTGTTCACTCTGCAAACACAGGTACGACGTGTCTATCGGTTTCACTCCCACAGCTGAGGAACCGGCCGGAGATCCACTGTCGGCAGAAACACGGGTTTCAAACAGACGACTTCTGTGTGCGAAATACGAGCAGCAGCTGGAGGAGCAGCTGGGGCTTTAGCGGATAAGATTTTCTGGCATCGTGTAATGTCAGAAAACAGAAAGCGACTCTGTACCTGCTCAACCACTTTCAGCTCTAAGAGTCAGCAGATCACCAACCTTATTTTTACTGGGTCGCCATCGTGGCAGGATTCTACATAAATGTGCTGAAACGCTGGAGGACATCGTTTGTCATTATATCTGCGAAAATGTCCAATTAGCGACATCTTGGGTCGTCCTCCAGACGCCACGCAGCCGTCTCAGCGTGAATAAAACTATGATATATCCTAAAATAAAATCAGACAAATCCAGACAAAAACCAAAGGATCTCGAGAGTAGAAAATATTAAACCTATTGAATATCAACAAGACAATCTTCAGTCTCTGCAGTGACGCAGAGAGACGGCAACGTGGTAAGAAACATACAAGAAAATCAACATGATACCCACAGATATAAACCGTATATACAGCATTTACTGTATACTCATATATCTGATACACTCTGTACACAATAGTGTAGCCACGTGGGTTAAGAGCTCAGGAACGGAGGGTTGTTTCAACTCGAAATCATCAACTGTTTTTCCCTTCGTCAGCAGACTGGAGAAAATACCAGTCTGATTTGTCCCCCAGCACCTCGAGGGGCCGAGGGGAACGGCGGGAGAACGGGGGCGGAACCTACGAGGGATTTGGTGACTCGTCATCACAAGGCCTGGGAGAGTGAAGGCCACCCGAACGCTCACGACCCTGAGCACAACATTCAACGGTCTCACCCTAAAAAAACGGTTAAACTAGGCACGTAGAAAAAAATTCATAAGCAGCTGAGAGAGCCGAAAAAGAACAAAGTGTAGGAGGGGATGTGGACGTGTGTGTGTGTGTGTGTGGAGGAAAAAGGGGAGAAGGGGGGGGTTTCGCAAATACTCTGGGAAGACGTATACAACACTCCACTGCAGCAGAGCTAATTCAAAGTGCACTCATGTCAAATAGGAGCTTGGAGGGCGAAATGTGATCGTAAGAGGGTCAGATGGACGTCCGTAAAACAGCAGAAGCAAAAGAAATATAAAACACATCCAACACGGGACATTCAGAGGTCGCAAACACCGTAGCCAAACCGACCGCATGAGGCGGCACTGCAGAGGATGAGCGGTAAAAATTTAATTGTGTTGATCAAATCAGTGCTGGCAGCTTTATACTGAACATCAGTGCCACGACCTTGATGCATCTCGGAAAGGCTGCGAGTGTTTGCAACCCTGAAAACACCTTAAAGAAAAGGAAGAATCCACCGTCAGGGACTCGTACACTGTTAATGTACCAGCTCGTCTTGTTCCGTACATTCATGGAGTTTACCCCATTTCTCTTTCTCGAAATATTTTTTTTTTTCTACGCCCCAGAAGCAGAAAACTGGAGCCTCCTCTAAACATCCACTTTTCCCTTTGCTGTTGTTCGACCTCAGTGCAAAAGAGGCGAGACAACGAAATGTGAAAATCAGCAGCTGTTGTTGTGTCATAGTGTTTAAATTATTCCTGGGTGGATTTTTCCTTTAACGTGAGAAACTCAAAGATTAAAATGAGAAGTGCTTTTCTTTTCTTTTTTTTTTTTTATAGTACACGGTTCCTTCCTCTCTCTTCAGTCTCTGAGGGAGTCAGAAGTTTTAGTCTCGCGAGGACGGATCTTCCTGCTCGAGTTAGGATTGTCACAGGGGAAATCGAAGGGGTTAAATTAAAGGAGGTTAGACTTTAAGTGTTTTTTATAAGTGCTCTCTTTTGGATTGCAACTCTACCTCTCTCTCTTTCTGTGCATCTCTCTCCCCTTTTTGCATCAGTCCGTCGCTCCTGCTGTTCTGTAGATACATTAATATGACTGTAACATGACTGTAACATCACCACGGCAACATCATAATCACAACGTCACACCACGTGTGTGTGCGTCCGCCCGCCCGTCTGTCTGCCCGTCCTGCAGGGGCGGAGGAAGACAGGCGGGCGGACGGACGGACACCTCTCTCCTGTATCACCATTCACAGTTCATTAAAGCTTCTCGACGGTTTACCTCTTTTAGAAAAAAGTACTCTGACATAAATCTGATACATGAAAATAAAACACTCATATTCTCCTCTATATAACTTTGTGTGTGTGTTTGTGTTACATGAGGTGAGTATTTACATGTGTCTGTGCATGTGAGTGTAAGTGTGTTTATGCAGAGTATATTTACACGTAGAAGGTGACTGAAGTACTCGTGCGTGTTCTGAAACGTTCCCGTGAACACGACAACGAGTAAAAGCAGTTTGTGACGATGGAGTCTGTGTGTGCAAATGTTTCAGGAGACTTGTTCCTTTTTAATACTGTCTGTAGTGTCTCCCGTCTCCGTGGTGGTGGTAGCCGACAGTCAGGTTGAAGTGCGTCATGGTGCTGGAGTGGTTGCGCTCGTCGAGTCACTGCAGCCAAAACATCAACCGTGAATGGACATCAGTGATTAGACCGGGGGGGTCGGGTCCAAGGTCGGTAAGTCGGGTCACAATTTCGTTTCAGCGACTCATCCGAGTGTTTTTTATTTTAGCAGATGACCGGGACTCCGTCAGTGTTGAAGATCATGCCAGTGGTGGGTTCGTAAGTGCCGGCCAGGTAGTAGAGGTCTTCACTGTCGGCGTAGCGGCGCGTGTGGGTCATCTGCTCGTACTCGTCCACGCTCACCACCAGGCACTTGTGGCTGACCGTCTGCACGTCGTTCTCATCGCTGTGAGACGACTGGTACAGGGCGCGCTGCGGAGGAGACACGGACGCTTTTATTGTATCGTAAAACACTCAAGCGGACAATTTACTGCATTCTGAGGAAAAGCTGAGGAGTTGGCACAATAACTAGTTTTTCCTCTCACCTCCATGAAGTCTTTCCTCTGGATAGAAGAGTGCAGAGCTGCGGGTAAAGACTGACCACACATCTGATCCCAGTTCTGGAGAAGAAACAAGTCTTACATTCAGGAAAAAGCTTTAAATTAAAGAAACACATTCAGTCAGGTGAGAGTTTATTCTTTGAACCAGACTTAGAAGTGTCATAATTCACTCTTTGTTTCCTGATGGCTTTTTCAGTTTAGTCCGTACCTCGGACTGATCCAGGGTTTGTTTGCAGAGTGAAAACACTTTTCTGAAGAAACTGAGCTGTGACCCTGTGATTGAAGTAACCGATAGATTCAAACGAGCGTCGGAGGTAAAATCACGTATTATTCATAAATATATACAAGTAAAATTCACACTCTACCTTCTTGTCAGTGAGTTTCTTTCCAGGATTCGTCTCCTCTGGATGATAGAACCAGTTGACCCTGACCACCATGTTGCTGCCCCAGGACTCCCACATGCTCTGGATGCGGCCGATGAAGGGCAGGTTGGGCCGTCCGGCCGACAGGAACACGGCGCAGTCACCGATGCGGATCATCTCTCGACCACGAACAATGGCCTTATAGAAGAGCTTCTTCGCCTTGCCCTTCATACCGCGTCTCTGCAGGAGGTCGTGAGAGGACAAACTGGTCACAGAGTGAAACATCTGAGGACGTTACTTTACAATTTCGTGAGCGATGCCTCTCCTCACCTGAGTGGGTTTCCCAAACCACTTCCAGAGTTGTCTGGCTGGAAGAAAAGCAGAGATTTTGGGCCTGTTCTCGACACTGGGAAGCCTCTGACGTTTTGCCAGCTCCTTGGTGGTAGGGAGGTGGACCCCCTCTCTCCGCTTTGGTCTCCCCACTTTCCCCTCTCCTCCAATGGGCTTCGGTTTCGGAGGACGACCCCTTTGGCCGGAGCCCTTCCCGGTGGCTGGTTTACCGGGTTTAGAGGGAGCGGGAGCAGCAGGAGACGGAGAGGTTGACGGGGAGGGAGACTCTGAGGGAGGTGATAGTTCCTCCTCTTCCTCCATTTTTATCTCTGCCTCCTCCTTTACCTCCTCTTCCTCCTCCTCCTCCTCCTCCTCCTCTTCTTCTTCTTCCTCTTCTTTAGTCTCCTCCTTTGACTTGTCCTGTGCTGGAGGTGGGGAGACAGGGCCTGGTGGAGGTGAAGTCGTCCTCTCTTCATCAGAGCTGCAGGAAGAGTCATCAGTGGAGGAAGAAGAGGAAGAGGATGAAGATGATGAAGAAGATGAGGAGGAACCAGAGCAGGATGAAGAGGAGGACGAGCAGCTTGAGGTGCATTTCTTCTTTTTCTTCATCTTCCCTTTGTCACCTTCTTCTTCTGACTCTGAGCTGCTGCTACTGTGAGACTCTTCTTTCATCTTTCTCTCCTTTCTTTTCTCCACCTCCTTTCGTTCTTCTTTTTTAACTTTCTCCTCTCTGGTGTCCACCTCCTGTCCTCTTCCACCACCTCCCCGACTGTCTGCCTTCTCCTTAGCCAGCATTGGTGCTTTGTAGGTGGAGTCTTTCTCAGGCAGACCCGTGTCTCTATCTGGAGCTCTCAGCTTTGCTTTCAGCGGTTTTTGATTGGGCGAGGCCGTGGTGATGGGGGCGTGATCTCGTCTGATGCCTCGACCCTCGAGCAACATCAAAGCCTTGGTTTTCTTGGTCTTGGGCGAGGTCACACCTTCGTGGTCCAGTTTCACGAGGGGCTCTGCAGACACAGGCTTTCGCCTCACTGCCGAGCCTCCGCCGTCACTTTGCCCCGGGCTGGGCTTGGGCCTGGGTCTGGAGCTGGAGGACAGCTGGTCTGACGGCATCTTTAGTTTGGGTCTGGGGGCCGACGATGAAGACAATGAGGATGATGAAGGTCTAGGAGCCAGAGAAGAGCTGGGTTTGGATGTTGGTAGCCTGGAGATGGGGCTGGGAAGGAGTCCAGAGTTGAGGCTGGGTCTGCAGCTGCCGTGATGTTCCGAGGAGGGTTTGGTTTTGGGTGTGGAGGCAGAAGTGGGTCTGGCCGCAGATAAGACACCGGGCTTGGTCCCAGAAGACGTGGCCATGGGTCTGGACGTGGGTCTGTTGGTGGTGGGACTGACTGTGCTGATATTTTCTCTTTCTCTGCGCTGGTTGTTGTACGAGCTGAGGTTGGGTTCACTGTACAGGTCTACCGTCAGCACTTTTCCGTAAGTGGACGGGTAGAGGGAGGGAGGGAGAGCGCGAGCTGGTTTAGAAGCAGGCGCCGAGCTGATCTTCCTGGGCACCGGGCTGGGGAGGGTCGGGCTACTTGTGGGGGACGTGGTGGAGCTTTTGCGGCCTGGTTTTGACTGCGTCCCCATTGTCGGCCGGGATGCAGGGCGCGGCTTCTCTTGACCCGCCTTCTGAACGGAGGAGGTCCTCTCCTGGGCAGGTTTAGCCGGAGCCTGGGGTCTCTCTGCCGGCTGGGTGGAGGAAGGTGGAGGATCAGTTTTCTCTCGGCCATCCGCGGTCATGGAGGTTTCTGAGGATAAAAAGAAAACACAAGGAAAAGTTAAACAAATCTATTTTTTGGCCCAACTACACTGGATGTGCTGACGTTTCTATTGTGTGGCCTCATGATTTTTGTGGTCTGCAGCATCACATGCTGAGAACAATATCGGCAAGGAAACAATCCTGCAATGAAAACACTACATTTAAGAACTGCTTACGCAGTGGAAACAAAGCCAGAGTCAGCAAATCAGACATGCAACATACCGTGTACTACAGCCAGAGCTAACACACTCTAATCTCACGGGACGACAATGATACTGTTTGAGCAAATCTATTAAACTGACACAGGAGATGACAGCCATGGTCAAATATGACATGTTTGATGAAAGACGTTTCTGAGCTTTGAGCTATTTTTGTTGCTCCTGTTTTAAAAAAGACTCATCAGAAAGACGAGAGTGACAAAAGTACTTTTGCTCTTTAATGGTCTCTACGATAAACACGTTCACGTAAGGACGGCAACAAACCACATGTAATAACAATAAAAGTAGAAATGAAGTAAATTTCAAACTGCCTTAAATGGATAAGTAAAGCACTTGGGAGAGAAGCAAGATGAAATCTATCTTTTTATGACAGCTGTGGCTGCAGACGTCCTTTATTGATCCCATGGAATCACTCAGAGAAGAGAAAAGGCAAATAAAGGCAGAAGTGATGGCAGCACTTAACACAGGGTGGATTAGTTCTACTTTAAGCACCACCTCCATTATTTTTACCTCCTGTGGGAAACATTAAGGTTTCTCTGCCAATAATTCTAAGAGAAATGACACTTCAGTCATTTCTGTGAAACTTGCTTCCTCTACCAACTCACCAAGTGCACCCAAGTCTTTTCGTAAATGGCAGCTGTCGACTATTTCTGTATGTTTTTCTAAATCTGCACATTTGTTTTTCAAATGAGATGCAAAAAGGAAGATTTACCTCATTATTCTAGATGCTATAACAATTCACAATCTACATCTACCTTTGTAAGAAACACCTATAAAACACCAGTTTTCTCTTCTACAATAATATATAACCTGTATTAAAGTTGAATATTTGTATGATCTGTATTTTATTTTGTTATATTTAGATGTTATGAATCAGTACTGGTTTTTAAGCTGCATTAAAAGAGCCTAAATTCTCATCACTACTCAAACTAGAACTAGGACGCCCACTGTAACAACGTTGATTGACCCACATGGTGACATATCACTGACATGATGTACTAATGAGTAATAGAAAACTGGCCGCTGCCCATGTCGTCCATATCTAACTCCGGTTCTCGACTCACCTGGTTTGGGTTTGGGTTTGCGACCAGGTTTCCCTCTGATCTTCGGAGCCGTCTCCTCTGGCTTCGTTCCGGCTTCTTTTCCCTCTTTGCTGCATTTGCGGACTCTCCTCCTGGAGCAGCTGGTCACGAGCAGCGCGGGGGACGGCTCAGCACCTGGACCGAAGCAGAGAGCCGGCAGCTTTTATGGTTTAGCTCGAGAATCTTACCTACATGCTTAGAGACTGAGGAATTCAAGTTTCTTAGCAAGGAAAAAACTAAATCAACGTCTGTTTGACAGAGCTCATTTCCTCTTAAAGATTGGAAGTGTTTTGGAATCACCTTAGTTCCATTTAAAAAATCAACTTGTAATGTTCAGAAATCAACAACAGAATCTAAAAACACAGCGAGGTGTTTTGAACTCAATACATATTTTTATCTTAGAGAGTAAAGTACTTCATGTTGTTTCTCTACTTTTGGAAACTCAGTGTGTTGAAATGGACACTCGTGAAGCCTGAACAAGGTTTAAGTTCGGGTAAACATCTACACACCCACTTAGGAAGCATTTCAGAGACACACACACACACACACACACCAAGGTAATGCACTCGAATAGCTGCACGTTAGTAGCACTCTACTGGGAAAACACTTATGCTAAAACCATCAATACACACACACAGACACACACACGCTCACAGTGTTCATTGCGTGATTTAAAACCCAGCGGTGGCGGTAAAATGAAATCTATAAAATGTATGATCGTGTGCTCACAGTGGATCTTGTAGTCGGGCGGCAGCAGCCTGATGTGTGAGAGGGGGATGCGGCCTGTGTCGCCATCGTCAAACTCCACCGTGATCAGATCGTCATTCTCGTCAATATCTGAACTTCCTGTTTTGGGTGCAAAGAAAATGAGCAGTCAAGCAGCGAGCGTTTGATTTTTGACACACTTGGCAAATAAAACACCTTGTGTCCATAATGTGTTTTGATTTTTCACACCCAGTTATTCGTGGTCACTGCAGCAGAGTTCACTCAACTCAAAGTGTTCAATAAGTTCCATTAGCATGCGCCTCTTCAAAATAAGAGCCTCTGCTGCATTACACACTGATAAGATATTTTCCTTTGTCTGGGCTGCGAGTTACAATCAAATTGTCCATGTGAGTGGATTATGAATCATATCATGAAAGTCGTGGGTGTGTTTGTTTTGTGTGATGTTGTTGCTGTACCATTGACAACAGTCCCGGGGTACAGGCAGCGGTATTGCTGGCTCCAGTACGCAGCGATTCGAGTGCCCTCTGGGAGATAGCGCACGGACGGAGGCTTCACATCGATGATCTGCACGCAAGGAATGAAGAGCTCATAAATGTCAGCGCAGCACGGCATCGAACACTCGTGCGCACACATTCTTCCACATGACACACAACATTTTTCTAACTGCTTGAAGTGGCTCAGCGGAAACAAAGAGAGATGAGGAGGACGCAGAAGAATATGTGAGAGACATGTAGTTCACTCACAGCTTCCTGCAGCAGTTGTTCCAAGCAGTAGATGTGTGGTCGGTTTCCTCTCTCTCCCTCCACCACCACGCTGTATCTGCAGGGAGGAATCATCCGAGAAGAGTAAGGGCCAAACGTCTGGGGTCAGTGTGAAAGAGCTCATGCTTTTTATGATAGAACCTAAAGTCACTTCTGAGTTCTGTGACGTGAATCAAACTATCCCCAAGAGTAACTTGAGCTTCCCCACATGTACGACCTGTGCAGCGACCTGTTAAAATCCTTATTGATGAGCTGTGCATATGAAAAACTGAACAGGACTGGCAGCAAACCAGTTTTTGTTTTTTTTATCTGCTAAAATGCACCTGGCTACTTCACAAATCGAGGACAGCAAACTTTGCAGGACGCAGAACTGGAGCACGCTGATTGATTTGCAGCTTTTAATAGAGTAAACAGATGTGACTTTCCTCTATTAAAGGCTGCAAATCAATCACGGTGCTCCGATATAAAGGTTCAGCGTCTGTACTCACATGTCAGGGGAGTGCACCGTGTTCACGTGTCCGGCGTACAGCAGCTGGTCGTCCATCGGGATCAGAACTCTGAGTCCATCCACCAAAGAATCCTTATCCAACACACACTGCACCGGAGCTGAACACAACAACATGCATGATAAGAACGCACATAATAACTTGCGTGTGTGTAAGCACAGGCAGTGTCTGTGTGTGTGTGTGTGTGCTGACCGGGTTCGGAGGACCTCTCTGATACACCGTGGCTGCGCGGAGGGACAAGTTCGTCTTCGCTGAAGCTGCTGTCCTGGTTGGGCTCGAAGTCTTCGTCTGCCGCCATGCTCTCCATCAGCCGGCTCACCGCTCCTCTGGAAGGCTGCAAAAAAATAAAATTAGGGCTTGAATTTCCCTCACAACCAAGACTCTATAGAAAGGAAGGAAAAATCTGATAAATATTAGTTTATCTTCAAAAAGCAAACATGGCCTGTAAGTGAAATCTGTCACCTGCCTGAGGCCTGAACCTGACATTCTGCATGACTGATGCTGCTACTTCGGTTTCATTTGCGGCAGAACACCAAGCTGCCAGGTCGACACGCCACGTATCGACTTTTCAAAAGGACACAGCGACATATTACAACACTTACGCTGTTGCATTACACACATTTTTTTTTCCTGCTGTTTCACCACCACAAAGAGCCCTGCACACACTTCAGCTGTTTTCAAAACAAACCGGAGTTGTGGCCGGTGGCAGATGGAGAGCCATGCAACACTTTGGCAGAAATCACACAATAAAAGAGGTTTGACAATAAAACAGAACAGCTTTGATTACAGGAGTCAGTTCATCTCTCCAGAATTTTGTGTTCCTGTCTTGAGTGTGTGTTTGTGCACATTAAGGTCTAATAACTAAAATGTTCTGTTGCTTCGTCTTTCCCAGGATAATTAGGTTCACACCCATAATGGCTCCGCAGCTGATCCATCATCACACTGACCTCTCTGGTCTTGCTCTTGGCTTTTGGTTGGCTCTTGCGCGTCGGGCTGAGGCCCAGCGGCACGGGGACGTCTGTGATTGGACTGCACAGGGCGGACGGGCTCACAGGCAGAGGAGAGTCCTTCAGCTTCTTTTTCTGGTTTTTAAAAAGTCACAAAACGTGCATATGAATTAATGGGCACATTAAAGATGTGCTGGACAGATTCACTCACACACACTCACACACACACACACACACACACACACACACACACACACACACACACACTGGTGGGATTTTGCCAGGCTGCCTGCATTTGTCCGTCCTTGTCAGCTACACGACACAGACAGCAGGGGAGTGCTGCAGTGACTGAAGTACTGGGAAACCCTGCTGGCACTTTGACACAAACACTTAAACATTCTCTATCTCTATCTCACAGATGTCAGAGGAGAAAAAAGAAAGCGATGGAACCAGAGTTTAAAGTAGAAGTGAGAGCACAGGGAGCTGGGAAAGATTTGACTCACTTGGTGAAAAACAATTAAAGATAAATTATTGACGTACTTTCACCACGTCTTTGCTGGGCGGAGTGGGTTTGGGTCTGGGGGCGGGCTTTGGGGTCAGAGGTGGGCCTGAGCTGGAGGATGAGGAGGAGGAGGAGCTCTGACTGACGGATCCAGGGCCTGACACAGACATCTGAGTCGCTGAGGTGGTGGCGTCATGGAGGAAAATCCTCTCGCTGCGTCGTCGGCTCCAGGCCTCGTCCTCGCTGAAGCCTCCGAACCCGTGGCTGCTGCCGAGGTCGAAGCTAAATCTTCGGGGCGATCTCGGCGAGGGGCGGGGTTTGGGCAGGGGCTTGCGTTTGACTGGCGCTTCATCTCGCTTGGTGGGGCTGGTCTGGTCAGTGCGCCGGGTTGCAGGGGGCAACAGCGGCAGCTCTGGGGCGGAGCGTTTTCCGTGGAGCAGAGAGGGGAACTTCCTCAAACGCAAGTCTGAGCCAGAGTCTGACCACTCGTACTCTGAGGAACCTGACGGAGTGAAGAGGAGAGGGTCACTGGAGACCTCACTCCACAAGTCAAACTGGTCCTCACAAAGATAGGACACACACAAACACAGATCCTAGGGATAAAACCCAGCTGGTCCCATAAACATGCAGCCAGTAATAAACTGAGGTGTTAGATTTTCTCAAATCAATAACACAGTAAATAGGACTATTGATCAAATTGAAACTAATACATAATTTAAGTCTGAATCATTACATGCACCCTGATGTGACAATTACAAATTAATGAATATTTAACCATGAATCAATAACATAATCCTCAACAAATGCTCAGATGGTGAACCTGCTGAACCAATTTTCACGTAATAAAGTGAGAAGTCCATATCCCTTTTTGTACTTTTGCACAAACCCTGCTGTGATGCTCAGCCACACACAACTCATTTGTGTCTATCATGTTTTTACCCAGAGTGCTTTGCCTGCTGCGGTGTTTGCCGTCATGGAGGAGGCTCAACGGGGCCGAGCTGACGGGGATCGCGTTCGCTGCAAACCTGGCCAGCATACCCAGCCCGCTCTCCTCGCAGCCGCCATCATCTGAATCGGACTCCTCCTCGTCATCTTCGTCGTCTGAGGTTCCTGTTTCAAAGAGAAGATTTGGGTCAAATTCAAATCATATCCTGTTGCTTCTGCTGAGTGCAGGACCCAAAGAGGAGATACATCAACAAACGAAACACAGCCAACTTCTCCTCAGACAAAGACCGGGATAATCCCTGTGTGAAAAGGAAACAGCCGTCTGGATCTTACACACACACACACACATCACACACACACACACAAAATCACAGGTCTCGACATGTCAGCTGATCAGAAATAACAGTAGAGAGAGAGAGAGAGACCAAACCACTGCAGCTGACCTTGACTGTTACGCTGTGTAAGCAAGTTAAAGCAGGAAAATGTGATTTACCACATGCATGAGGCTCACACACACACACAAACATACACACACACACACACACAAACAGTGAAACCACGTGAGGAAACTGTCTCATAATTCATTATTAAAAACCCTTGAGAGAACGTGACAGAGTGAGAGGTGAAAATATTCTTCCACTGACGGGCCAGTAGAGCACAAACACACACACACGAACACACACACACACACACGCGGGTGACAAATTAAAACCCTGAGTAATTGAATGGAGAAGTATCAGGAATGCAGAGGCCGCAGCTGCTTCATTGCATGGTACAATTACGCTCTGTGGCAGGTAGCACAACACTGATCCGGCCCAGTGGATTCTGATTTTATATAAAGACGACAGGAGGGAAAGATCTAAGTGACTTTGAAAGAGGGTTCAGTCAGAAACACTGATCTGTGGTTGATGTTTCAATGGAACCACTGACGTCCGCATCTATTGGAAAGTGCAGCAACCAAAGACGGATGAGTCATCCTACACAGTGGTTGATACGTGTCTCAACAAGTGGGGAAAGTGCCACGTGTGGCGCACACAAAGAGCTGATCAGCTGTGGGGACATTCGATGCCGCTTGTCCACTTAGAGGGAGGGTCACCGCTAATCAATAGGAAGTTGCTCTGAGTGATCGTCTTTATCCGATGATAAAACACATCTGATGGGAGTGGTCTCTTCCAGGGCAACAGGGGTCATTGAATGCTTGGATGGATATTAAAAATGTATTTAATTTGACCTTCATCAGACTTCAACCCAATTCAACACCTAAGGGACATTTTGGACAGACGTGTTAAACGGCGCTCATCATCATCAAAACAACAAATGGGGGAATATTTTGGCAAGAATGATTTAGTTCAGAGACACTTTGAAAACTTGACTCGACACCTTTCTAACGCGTTGGTTTTAATTTGTCACCCGTCGGTACAGACACCGTAGCATTCAGCTGGTTAGCTGTGAATCACTGGACGTTAGCAGTTAAGGTCCACGGCAACAGATGAACAGCAGGAGCGTCTCCTCAGGGGTTAAGAGTGTTAACACTGAGGCTGGATGCACAGTACAAGATGTTTTAAATCACCACAGACGACATCTGTCTCCATGACACTAAAGTATGAAGTTATCAGACTAATGAAAATGAACATTACTGGTGTTTAACTTAACTGAAAACTTTTTTTTTCTGGCTCAAAGTTTAACTTGTTCACACCCAGTAGTGATATCACAGTGTACCGGAGTACATGGAAGTTAAACCCCTGGAAATCAGCAATAACAAGGTTTTCCTCTGGGGTTAAGTTTGAATCTTTGAATATTTGAATATTTGCGTGGCTCATTTGATTCCAGACAATTGAAATAAATTTTGAAGAATAATTTTGAGCCATAGTTAATTTGTTTCAGAAGCAAAATCTGGATGCATGTGTTGTACTGTGAATCCACCATGTGTTAACAGTAGCAGGCAGACAAAACAACAAGCAGGCACTGAGAGGACAGCCCTGTGAGGCCCCTTGGTATAATCGCCATATGAAGTTCGAGTAACCATGGTAACCTTTGCAAGCCCTCAAGTGGAGGTAACCATGGCTCTCGTTTAAGAGCTTTAATTTGTGAGAACAAAATTTTTTAAAAAATAAATGGAAAAGTTAATGTTCTGTATGTGGAGTTCAATTTCAGCATAGTCCATGTTAGCGGTGAACAAAAATAGAGGGAGGGGCACTTCCTACTTACAGAGCAGGTGACAGGGGTGTGGCCTCAGGCAGGGCGGGGCAGCGCGGCGGCAGCGGCGAGAGCGCAGCCTCGCCGTAGCGTAGCCTGGCCTTAGCTAAGTCTAGCTCAAGCAAAGCTTTCGCCACACTAGCCGCAGCGAGGGTAGCGTGGGCTCGGGGCTGCGCTAGTCCTCGCCAAGCTTCTGTAATGTCGCAGTGGCAGCAGCACAAGCACATGGAACAGGCTGAGAGACACTCAAAGCATCATGGGTAGGACAGGGGAGAGGGGGTGAGAGGTGAGGAAGGAAAGGCAAGAGGACAGAGCAAGGTGTCTGAGAGAGCAACGTAAAGGGAGAAGGGTTATTTGAAGGTTTAGTAGACACAGACACAGGAGCTCTATTGTCCAAATATCCCCAACTTCTAATTCAATCACTCTTTTGAGCATTAACTTCCCCACAACATCCAACACCAGGCCACATCATCAACCAAACATTTATTCTGAGAAAAATGGAGCTAACCTTTCCACAAAACAAAACAAAAGCAACCTGTCTTTAAATTTCTCTTTATTTATGCTGACCAGGAAGAATCATCTCCGTCCAATCTTTCAATTAGTGTTTTGGTTAAACCTCGAGATAAACAGCGCTGTCAGACCCTGTCCAGGAAAACTAGAGGGATATTTGACGAAGAGAGCACTGGAGGATGTGTGAGGTTCAGTGGCAGCTGGACAGACGGGACAGAGACGGACAGACAGACAGATGAAGCAGACACAAGGACCACAGCGCTTCGCTTTCTGTACCATTCAAATCAACACCTTTAATAAAGCTTATACGTACCAAAACTGTAATACAACAAAATCTCACAAATTCACACAAGTTTTCAAATGTACAAATGCTACAAAAACGGTTTGCAATCCAGGCAATAAAAAAACACCATAGAAATAGTTTTAAAATCTTTTTTTTAAAAAGGCAACTTTGCAGAGAAGCCAGCAGCGAGAGAGGTAGGGGGTTCGTCGAGCTAAAGCACAGTCTGAAAAACAGCCGTCTGAGGGACAAGCACACAAAGACTCGAGCTACAACGAGGCTCAAAGACACAATATCGCCTGACTCGACAGCGAGGGGGCTGTAAGATTTGGTCAGTAACCTTGGTCGAAGGAGTCGTCTGAGGAGCTGAGGCCCGCTTCCTCCAGCAGCAGGGATAAGTGCTTGTGTTTCTTCTTCTGAGACTTCTGACTGGACAGCAGGGACGTCGGCGACGACGCAGGCCGCCTCTTCCTGGTCAGGTTGCCATGGGAACGCGTTCCTGAGAGAGGGGGCCAGCCCCCTCGGGCAGAATTGTGCTCCTCTGAATCGGAGTCTGGTGCGGAGAGAGTGCGGTTAATGATTGATGAGGTCACAAGGACAAAAACATGGAGTCAAAGAGGATTTCTGTTTGACCTCAAATTCCTCAAACTAAACCTGAAATTAATCTGGTTTGAAAAATCTAAGACCAGCAAAGACTTCGTCCATCTCTGAATGTTTTCTTTCCCTCACTCTCTCATTTGGGTTTGTTTGTTCTTTCTCTAAATGTAAAATCTTCTTTCCTCTCTAAAAAAGGCTAAAGGCATTTGTTGGTGGCTATTCTCCGTCAGCTCACACAGAGCAACAGTTTGGTTCATTATGTAACGTGATTTAAATAGTTTTCAAACAACAGCGAGTCTCTTTGGCCCAGAGGAATAAAGATGTATCCACAGACAACACTTGTTAGTAGCAGCGTTGTTGGTTTGTTGGCTTTTCATGGACTTTGACGACAGAAACTCCAGCTCAGCAGAAATCAAAGTATTCTCACCCTGAATGTAAATGAAATGGTAAACCTGCAGAAACCAGTCACTCACCCTCTGCTGTCTATAAAACTCAGTGTTTGGATGATGTCATGTAAAAACATTCAGATCAGATCATGTGTCCGTCCTCAGGTACTCACTGTTGGAGCAGCTGCTGAGCTCTGATCTCATGGGAGAGAACAAAGCCGTCTTCTTCTGACCTTTCACCTTCTGGATGGTCTCTGAAGTGGAAGCCTTGGCGGCCATCTTGTGTTTCCCTCCTTTGGCAGCGGAGTGAATGGCGTGCTCTTTCATCCGGCCGTCAGCAGACTTGCCCTTCGACTTGTCTAGTTTCGCGTTGGAGACGAGTTTGCGGGATGCGCTGAGCGAGCTGAGCTGCGAGAGCGAGAGCGCTCTGTCGAGGTCCGACGCCAGCTGCTCCTGCTCACACACATGGCCGCGCTTTGCCTTCAACACCTGAGAGCGACACACAAAAACCAGCGACATTAATTAAACAGAACAATTCCATTAAGATGTTGCTGAAATCTAAACATGCACTTCCAGGTGTGTTACCTCCAGAGCGTGACTGGTGGATGGCTCCTGGTCCGTCCAGCTCTTCTTCTTCTTTTTCTTCTTTTTCACCTTCACTCCTCCACTTCCTGCCTCCGTCTCTTCCTCTTCCCTGGACACACGGAACCTCTTCCTCTGTCCTTCCCCTGCTTCAGAGTCCTCAGAGTATTGCACTGTCCTTCCCACCCTGAGATAAGAAGAAAGTTTGCACTGTATGAAGCAAAAACCTGAACATACCAATTTAAAAGAAAATCATTATTTTTGCTGCAGGTCATATGTTGACTCACTTTCCAGGCCTGCTGTCCAGTTTGGGAGGTGTGGCCAGAAGTTTTCTCTTCCTGGGTCGTCCTCTGCCCCGTCTGGTGAGACTCCGCCTCTCGTCCTCCTGCTGCAGCCGCTCACTGACGTAAACATAAAAAAAGTCAGTGTGTTTGTCTGGGTACGACATGCTGGAACCTTTTCCGTGTATTAAAAGCCACAGTGTGATTCAGTCATTTTCAACATGCTCCCACACGTGTGACCCGTGTGCAGCAGCACTCACTGCTTGTCTCTGCGTCTCTGGAGCTTGCTCATCTCCCGCTGCTTCTCCTTGTACGTCTTCTGCAGCTCAGCCAGGCGGACACGGTATTCCACTTCCACCGCGTCCATCATGTCAACTGACATCTTACTGTACAGCTGCAGGGAAGAGAGGAAAAAGATTAGGGAAGAAACTGATAAGACTTTCATCAGTGGGTGACCATGAAATGTTTTCATCATTTTACCGGCTCCTCTTTCCTCTGCCTCCAGCTGTACTTCTTATTGGGGTCCAGAGTTCTGGGCAGATCGATGTGGGACTGTTTCTCTATGGCCTCCAACAGGATCTGTCTGCTGGCCTCGAGAAGACAATCCAGACCCTCTAATGTCAGATCTGGAGTGGATGTAAAGACATGATTTTAAGTGTTAGACTCCAGTTTTTTAACTTATTATCATTTCTAATGATTTTTCTCCCCCTTTATGTTCCTTCACTTTCTCATACACACTCACCTTGGTCCTGGCGGATGTGCTCCATCTCTCTCTGGGCCATTTGGCTGAGCAGGGCCATCCCCTCAAGCGCCACCATCTCCAGAGGCCCCGCACTGCTGCAGTCAGCGCCCACAGGAAGGATTTCTATCTGCGGTAGGAGTATTGGGGCGGGTGGGGTGTCAGGGCGGGTCTGATTGGCCATCTCGCTGGCTGTCAGCAGGGCGAGCATCCCTGCCATGGGATCCTCAGGGCCGAAGACCAGCGGGAGCGGAGAGTTGGAAGTGGCAGGCGGATAAACAGGGGTCTCTGGAACAATTTCTTTCTGATGGGGAGTGTGTGAGTCGATTGGAGTGTCTGGTCGTTCTTGTTCACACGCAGCGCTGGCGGTCTGCTGCAGAAGAACAGTCTTCTGAGCAGATTCCTCACAGTCTGAATCTGCAGTGATGCACGGTGGGTGTCGTGTTTGCTCTGGATCCTTCATGGCCTTTTGATTGGGCTCAGCTTCTGTGAGTGGAGGGGGTGGAGGATACGTTGCCTGGCATGAGTAAGATGAAACCTCGATCTTGATTTGTTCCTTCTCTTCCTCCCTGACGTCTTCCAGCCTTTCACCTTGTTGCAGTGGAGGACTGGGGACGTGCAGAGGTTGCGGCTGAGGCCGGGGCTTAGATACTTCCACATCAGTCTCTCTGTCTTGACTGGCTCGCACAGAGCTGCAGCGAAGGGGACCCAGAGGTTCTGGCGCCACATCCAGCAGAGGCCGCTCCACACCGGGTTCCTGTTTGAGGAATGATCCGGTCTTTGATCGCTCTAGTTTCTGTGGCTTAATGTCTGTGTCCAGTAGCCTTGAATGGAGGTGTGCTAAGGGCAAAGGGGCAGCTGAGGGTGGAGAGCGGGAGCGGTGGGCTGGGACTAGCTCTGTGTTTGTCCCTGTGGGTGCTGGGATGTGATAAGAAGGGAAAGGGGAGCCAAATGGGGCGGTGACAGACTGGTAAGGGTAACCTGGAGGGAGATCTGTAGAGCAAAGACAGGTTTTAATCAATATGAAACCATCAACTCATCTACACAACTTTACATTAGTGCTATGAAGCTGATAAAAGAAACTCACCAGGATAGATGCCCTGAAAGGGGGCAGAGCCCGGTTTCTGTCTCTCCCTCTGCTCCCTCCGTCCCACCTCCTCCTCAGCCGCCTCCTGTTTAGGCCGCCGTGGCGAAGACGGGGGCGGCGAAGCAGAGCGGGGGGAAGGTGGGTGCGGCAGTGGGGTCGGCGAGTGCACCAACACTCTCTGCCCCGCCTCCTCTGACTTGAGCGTGGTCACAGGTGAGGGGAGCAGAGGCAGCGGGGTGAGGGAGGACGTAGAAGGTGTTGGCGAGCGAGAGGGGCGGGGAGGTTTGCGAGGATGCAGGACGGGTGAAGGCGATGGGGAGGATATTGAGGAGGGTCTGGGTTTGGGGTCTGTGTTCCGCTTGTCTGCCTTGTCTTCTATGTCTGACCGGTGCTCGCTGGCCTTTAAACGCTCCTGAAACACAAGAGAGGACTTAGAAGTGTGTGTGTGTGTGTGTGTGTGTGTGTGTGTGTGTGTGTGTGTGTGTGTGTTGCAGGGTAAAAATAGCAGTTTGTGTTTGCACTGTTCAGATCTCCATGACAGTTATTCTCCTGCTGCACCACAGCACTGAATATATATTTTACCCACACTGAAAATTGCATGTAATTCATGCTCTAATTACTTTGAAGAAATGACCGACCTGTTTTTGAAAATAAAGATTTCTTTACTAGGGACCAATGGGCTTGTGACGGGGAAGGTAAACAATATCTGTCTGGTTCTCAAAACATTGGGGTGTTTGTATTTTTTCAAATTAACATATTTCAGTGTTGTCCAGGGTTGTGCAGTTAATTGATGTCCACTTACGACAAACTGTGCGCTTCTCTGCAGCTCCAGGACCTGAGCTGTGTGCTGCTGGATCATGAGCAGCTCCTGTTGCCGCAGCATCTGGTGCTGGGAGAGGAGCTGGAGCTGGGCCGCGTGCTGCAGCGAGCTGCCCGTACCGTACACCCCCGACCACACCGGGGCTCCACGCTCCAGTACATCGCCTCCTGCAGATCAGTGAAGGGAGGCGTGAGGAAGACGGTAAACTTACTAATTTATTTTGCTAAAATGCATAAATAGTATTTTTATAAGTAACAAAATAGGCAAAACAACATCTTGCTCACTGTGATTTGAGATGCAGCACTTGCATACAAACAAACACCCACATAGAGAGCGGCCTTCATACCGTAGTGTTGCAGGTGCTCAGTAGGAATGACTATTAGCTGTCCAGACTGTGGGTCCCTGGCAAACTGGTACGATGGAGGTAAGGAGCCTGGCAGAGAGGGTGGGTAACCTGGAGGGAGAGTCTGGTGGAGTGAGGAGGGACCGAGGCCTGGGGAGGAAAATAATATGGATGAATATGGAGAGAAAAGTCAAGATTAACTCAGAACCTTAGGGAGCTCTGTGTGCATGTGAGTGTTTGTGCCTGTGCGTGCGTCTCCCTGTTTTCAGATGGTATGTTGAAGTATTTGAGTATATGTGTCCTGATGCTGTTATTCCTGGACAGGGAGCAACAGAGAAGGAGTAGGAGGAGGTCTGGAATGTCCTGCAAAGATCAGGAATGTCTGTGGTGCTTGACCCCTGGAGGCTGTTGCTAGACGGCCACTCGTCAGACACCTCCCTGGTCGGCTGCACCAATCAGAAGAGGGCTCCGAAGACGCAAGCGTGCCATGTGTTGGTGTTGGGCGGATTTACACTCTGTCTTTAGCACCAGGGTGGACGACTCTGATGACACTCACACCTTCTGAAGAGGCCATATTGAAACCTACTGTACTGCTAATGCTCAGACAGTCTACAACAGACCCTTTGTCTCCAAGAAAAGAAACTCATGTCGAAACTCCAGATTAAATTAAAAATTATATGACGATAAGTTGAAATGGAATGTTAAGTGCTACTTTTGAGAACATCTACACATGTGCTTGTAGCAGATGGCAAGTGTCCTCAGTCACGTGCACATCATATACATACTGTATGGGGAGCTGGAGAGCCAGACTGGGGGGGCTCCTGGCCGGGGCATCCACGGGTGGGAGGTCAGAGTCGAGTGGTCTGGAGGCCAACGCCCTGCCCCTGTCAGGGCGGCCCCTCCTGTCACCATAAGGTTGGGGTTCATGAGACTGGGTGCCATCATACTGGGCGTCAGGCCGCCAGACAAAGGAGGAGGATGCATCTGAGTAAACTCCGCCAGCTCTTTGGACTCTCTGAAAGGAAACGTGACACATTATTACTAAACGCGTGCTCAGAAGTAGATTTTGATGACGTCATCACTTTGTCACATCAGTCACAGCCGCTCACCTGAGCACTTTCTCCTGCTCACGCTCCAGTCGGCCGGCCAGCAGTCTCTCTTCGTGGTGACGAGCGCGCTCCTCCCCTCGCTCCTCATCTACGACGGGTTCGGGCACAGGGGAAGCGAGAATGATTAGACAGGGTTGTTTAGTGACTGTTGGAGGGATTCCTATATTTACTGTGTGACTTACACTTATTACACTGGGTGACTTTATGTCCCTAAGTTTGCTGACACAGCCCCACTGGCTGGAAGGCTGGCTGGTTAGAATTCTCCTCCCCACATAAAACCATGTTATTTGTTATTCTCATTATTTGTTATCTGCACATAAAAGTCCTTATTTGTTATCTGTGGTGGCCAAGGCCAGACTGAGATGGATCATGGGAAGATTGGAGTTTGAGAAGCTGGGACTTTACCTTTCTTCACTCTCTCACCTCAGTGTGTCACCTGACACAGATCGATGTGCAAACGTAAAGTAGAGTAAATGTTGTGGGAGTGATTTAGACAGAATTTGGCGCTCACGCATGCAAAGGAGCAGCATGAGGGGCAGAGCTAAAGCTGGGGCACAAGAAATCTAAGCACAAGCTGGTTGTATCTGAGAGCGAGCGCAGGCTTTTAAATGAGAGCATTACAAAATCGGAACATGAGATCAATAAGTCCTGCTCTCAAACTGAAAGACCAGGCTACTATTCAGCAATAATTTGCATCACAAGTGCTGCATCACCGAGATTATCCACATGTATTATATAATACACATGCAGTCTCGGTAATGGTGAAACGACACGTTAAAAACAAGAGCAGTTAGAAATCAGATGTTTGGCTGCAGCCTGGACACAAATACCATGTGCACGCGCACGCACACGCACGCGCACGCACACGCACACGCACACACACACACACACTGACAGCTCTCACTCAGAGTGTCAGCTCTCATCAGTTACTAGCCTCCTCTGCTGCTTTGATATTCACACAGTCTTAAGCCCATGCTGCTTTACTATGAGGGCCAGCGGCAAACGGCTGAGACAGAGAGTGGAGAGAGAAAAAAGAAGAAGGAAAGCAGCAGCGGCAGCAGCACTCAACCAAGCCACCCAGAATAAACATGAGGATCTCCTCCTCGCACTTTCCATTTAACCCTCTTCCATCTCATCAATGCTGACTGAAGGTCCCTGAGCAGCAGAAAGGTTTTATACAAGTGAGCACAATCCTTCAGTTCTGCTCCAGAAGTGTGTGAAAAAATGTATGTGTGTGTGTGTGGCCTGCAAAAGGGACAAGAGACCTTAACAATCCCTGACATGCTCCGCAGGAAAGGTTTCATGACTGTTACCAAGGTTACGGGGAGCCTGTCCCACATGCTATCCTCCCTGCATCAGAAAACCAGCGATTAGCGCTGCACGCCCCCTCTTTCTCTCCACCGCTGCTCCTCTCTCCATCTCACACTCTTAACTTCTTCACTTCCCAACATTCCTCTCTCTTCCCGTCCATCAACCTATCGACCAACGTCCGTCTGTCCACCTCTCATCTTTAGCCTCTCCCTCCTCTGCTTTCTGCCTGCCTCCATCTGTCACTCATCCATCCTTCTATTTGGATTTTCACTGTAAATCCTCCACCGTTTATTTAGAGCACTTCATTCTTAACACAAGGGACTGACGCCATTAAACCAATCACTCTGCTCAAGCAAGGAAATGAATAAACCCCCGACAGGGATGCATGTGCATGCACGCACACACATGCAGATACATAAACATCTTCACTGTAATGCACACAATTCCTCATGTACACTCACACACACACAGCCGTCACTCTCAAGACTAATCCATTGCTTAGCAACGCTATCATGGTCCTATTGTTATTCAAGGCTTGTTTGTAGCTTTTAGTTTCACTGTGTAATGAAATGTTTAATGCAGAGAGAGTGGAGGTGGAGCTGAAGAAAAGAGGAAGGGAAGGGAGCCTGAGGTGGGACCAGGAGGGACGGCCCCTGCAAAGATTTTCTCAGGGAGGGAGAGAGGCTGAACTGTGGATGGACAGAATAAGCATGGAGCTGAGAGAGAAAAAGAAACTGGGGGAAACAGAGAGATGGAGTGGGAGCACTGTCGCTGAATGACCTTGATGTCCAAGAATAGAGAGTACTATGGCAGGAATTGCTATGCAGCACAGAGAGCTGACTCGCCAAGGGGAGCCTTTCAAAAAAATACATCCCACGACACGATTAGTGAAAAGTTCTTTTGACTATTACGGTCACGTTACACGCATGAACACCTCAAAGTCAAACAGGGGCTGAGGAAATATGACTTTAATCTAAAAGAAAATGAATCCTCTATTATTCATGGAACTGAGGAATCATTTCTTCTTGGTTCATTTAACTAAACGGATCCATGTTCCCTGCAGAAGTACAGCCCAGAGTCCAAAGCAGAAGCAGAAGAAAGAACATAAGAAAATGTTTTCAAATATATTAAATACACTTGGTTTAAGTTGGCAGAGAGAAAAATCTAAAGATCAGCTGAGTGACCCTCACCACGTGTCAAAGTCCTTTCAACAATTAAATGATTCACGTTTATGCATTTAATCACATGTGAAACACAGACAACAAAGTTTTACTTGAGTTGTTTGCTGAATGTGCACCTGAGTCAAGACATCGTAGATAAAGAGACATAATTACCTTTAATAGCTGTTTGCAGGTGGGGTCTCTGTGTGTCTGAGGGTCCACTGGTTGGTTTACTGCTGCTCCCACTGTCCCTCTGTCGGGCCACAGCGACAGCGATGCCAACCGGAGGGTGCCGCACCTCGCCCTCCCCTTCCCGGCCAAAAGAGCGAGCGCTGTCCGGCCGCTCCTGCTCCCTCTTCAGCTGGGGGGGAACCCTCAACGCCCCTGAACCCCCAGATCCGACCAATACCCTTTCCCTCTCTCTTTCTCTTTCCCGGTCTCGCTCTTTTTCCCGGTCCCTCTCTCTTTCACCATCCATGCCAATGTTACCCAGACCCCCAAACGGCCCTCGGCCATCCGCGGCAAGCCTGGATGACCCAGGACCTTCAGCAGCAAAGTTTCCACTGTATTTGATCAGACTCTGCATGGCTGAAACCTCCGGGGGGTCTGATTCGGCCCCCACAACTCGCTCGCCCCCACTGGACCCTCCTACCAGTGACCCCCCGGGTCGGTAGAGAGCTGATGGGTCCAGGTAGCGTCTCTGACTCCCCTCCTCACCTGAACGCCCATGTCCATGTTGGGAGGTGTGAGTCTGGGGAGAATGGCTGTGGGGGTGTGGGTTGTTGTTGGGACGGTGACTTGTGTGTGGGGACATTTGTTTGACATTTGTTTGTGTTGGTTGGCTGTGGGGGGAGGAGAGTGTGTGTCCGTGCTGAGCTGCCAGAGCAGCCATGTGAGTCGTGGCATAATTAGCCAATGGGCTGATGTTATTCCACTTAGGCTCCGCCCCTGCACGCTCTATACCCAATCGGATTGAGTGTTTGGAGGTGTCCCTGGTTTCTGGGCTGAACCTTGATTGACTGGAGGAGTACGATGTGTCCTGGCCTCGTTTACCAATGGAACCATTGGAACAAATGACTGAACCTTCCTCTCTTTGATTGTTTGAATCGCCGGACTGGGAGAGTCGAGGATGATCCATCAGGCTCCTCTCAGGAAACCTGTAGCTCTCCCGTTCACGCTCTCTGTCTCTCTCCCGTTCACGCTCCCTGTCTCTCTCCCGCTCACGCTCCCTTTCTCTCTCCCGCTCACGCTCCCTTTCTCTCTCCCGCTCACGCTCTCTGTGTTTGTCGCGGGCCTGTGAGGCGATCTGGATAGGCCCGGCCCGCTCGTCGTAAACCTCCACAGAAGGCACATATGTCGGTGCGGTGACTCGCTGTTCTCTGTTAGGGTCTCTGGGCGTGGAGGGGTGAGGCAGACCAGCAAGCACAGGGGGAAGGGCGTAGGAGATTTGGAGGTTCGCAGCTGAAGTGGCCACAGAATCGCTCCGTCTCAGTCTGTCGGATTGAGAGTTTGAGTTATGGTTGTGATGGGGTCGAGAGCCGCCCTCTTCATCCCGACTCCTCCTGTCCGTTTCTGGTACATGGAACCTGCCCCCACCCCCAGCTGAAGGGAAGGAGGGCTGTAGAGGAGAAGGCCTGGATCTGGCCTCCACTGTGGAGGGATGAGAGTGTGATTTCTGCTGGTGGAGGTGAGAATGAAAAGACCAACCATCTCTGTCTCTCTCCGTGTCCCGGTCCCTTTCTTTCTCGCGCTCCCGGTCACCGCTCCTCGCCCGGCGCTCCTCCTCGCTCCGCCCATCTTGCGTCAGGTCCACCACACTGTGAGGTCGCTGCTCCTCTCTTGACCGCTCGCGCTCCCTGTCCCTCTCTCTCTCCCTCTCCGCCCGGTAGAGCCGGTCCCTACCGCAGTCCCGGGACGTCCTCTGAGGGGGCGTGGAGTTGGACAGGGCGGACGGGGGCGCAGCCGGAGGATGGAGAGGAGACTGGCTCAAGGAGGCTGGCAGGTAGAAACTCTCTGCAACAAACAAAACATTAAAACACATGAGTCTAAAAACAAACAGATGATGGAGATTTATGCAGAGTGCAGCACAGAGGTGAACATAATGAATATTAATATGTCAACTTGCTGAGAAAATGTAAAAATAGCAGAGACATATAGCAGATATGCAACAGCCTTATTCAGGGAGAAGGAAAAGGTAAAAATAAGTCAATGCAAGAAACTAAAAGAATGACGACTCTGGCTGCAGGTCTGCTCACAGGATATGTTCTCTAAACTTTGGTGACAGTGACTGACCTTTATGTGAGTCGTAGAGAGGGTTCTGGGACAGCGAGGGAGGTTCAAGGTGCCCCAGGGACAGGTAGGGGCTGGAGTACAGGCTGCTGGGCAGCGGGGGGTAGCCTGAACACACACACACACACACACACAGAGAACATGTCACACACTGTAGGTTCAACTTATTACATCAATGATATATCAGAAATGTAAATATCTTGGCCTCCTTGATGTTTTAAGCGTTGGAGGATTAGGACCACCCCTGGAGGATGTGGATAAAAGCATCTACTGTTGTTAACTAACAAATATAGATTAATAGTGCATTCACGTCGTGTTGGAAAAATGTGTTCCTGCCCCCTCAAAGTCAGTACGATGGAGAATTATGGCTAATTAAAGGGTAAAAAGAGATTTTTTTAAATATATGGAGTATCTTATTCAACTTCAGTTAACTTGATCTTCAAAGTATCAGGACTTGGAAAGATTTTGCGAGGAAAGAACCACACAGACTTGCCTCTTTTGTGGAGGAGGAAATGTCGGACGTGAGCTGTGTTTCATTCAAAGGCGTTTGGTATTTTCTCAATAAACAATGAACTTGGTATGTGGAACTCCGGCGAAACAGGTTCTTCTTGCTACTCAACTCCTACAAAAAGTTTTTTTCTTTTTCTCAAAATATTTGGACTTTTTTTCTAATTAAATTATGACAAATCATGTCAAATTAAAAAAAATGTTTTCTTCAATATGGTTGAAATACTCCACAGTAAGTCTAAGCAGCTAAGAAAGTCTGTGAAAGCTTTGGAACTCAACTTGTTGCAGGAACATGTTGGATAAAATTAAATGTTTGGTTCGGTGGTGAAAGATTTTTGATTAAAGTTTCTTTAAAGACGCAAAAAATCTGTCTTCTCTCGGTTTTTTTTGGTCAACATTTGATTTATTCTGCGGTATTAGGTTGTGACCATTAGCTGCCGTCCACACATGGACCTGTATGGTAGGAAAGTTATTTATAAGCAGACACTACGATGACCAGTCAGGTAGTAACATTCAGTTTCACAGAATGTAATGGTGCAGCAACAACTCCTGGACAATAAAATCTAATATATCTTCTTTGTAAAGCACAATGACTCATCCTGAATTAATAGCACATGATTCTATTGACACACACAACAATTGAAATAATAAGCTCTTCAATCAATTATTTCATTAGCAGGAAATTAATTGGCATCTTCTTTGATATCTTATTCATAGTTTCAGTCTTTTTCTGAGGATGTGCTGCTTTAATACATCTGAGAAACAGATTAGCTGTTTTCTTTGCATGATTTTTTTAAATGTTTGCCTATTTATACACAGTCATCACATTAGTTAGATTGACTTTCTGCTGCTTAACACTTTAATCGTGTTAATCTTTCTACACTGACTCAGTAGTTTAACCCCTCGTCACCTACAACAATTCATTTTGTCTGTGAGTGTTGGGCAAGAGTCTGCCCGTCAGCCAGCTGCTGCTCTCAGAGACCAGATCTTAATATAGACAAAGCCTTGCACTCTGGTGTAATGCTCTGGATGTCAGGGCAGAGCTGGCTGCTACTCGGACGCTGGCTGATGACACCGAGTTGAACCACAAGTAAAAAAAAAAAAAAGAAAAAAAAAGACCACCACCCAGAATGAGTGAGACATTCCCTGTTCCCACACTCCAGCCATTCCCAGAAGTATCAAAGCGCCGCTCAGTGTTTCGCCGCTAAGTGTCGGGGAGCAAAGCTGAAGTATAAATCTGTCTCCTGTCCGTTTTGAGACGGGCAGAAATGGAGACAGCACGGGAAGGCGGGTGGTGGGGGGAGTCAGCGGTGAGAGGACGGCGCACAGAGACGGAAATATAAGAGGAATGATGTGACGAGTGCAGAGGAATGTGGGATAGGTTTCTTGCAAAGCTTCCTTTAACCACAGCTAACAGCTAACCTTGATCTCCGACAGCTTTGATACGGCCATTCCTGTGCTGCTACGGTGCATCGCAGCCATATCCAAAGTAACTGCTGCCTGGAAAAAAAAACGTCTCCAGCTTTTAGTAACTTTAGCTGCTATTAAAGCCACTCACCAGGTATTAAGAGTCTCTTTGACCCAGTGAAGGATTCTATTCATATCAGAGCAAGTCAAGCCTGCACGGCTGCTTATGTCAGCAGGGGGTTTTATCTTCTTTAGCTCTATATACTCAAGCTTCAGCTCAGGCTCAACTTTAATTCAAACATCTAAAGTCCATACGTGCTTCACGCCTCCCTTCTCTGGCTTCATGGGATGACAAACAGGCTGCGTCTTGGCAGGAAACGAGCGGCTGACCTGAGCGTCATTAAAAGTCATCCTTCTCCTGTTTGCGACCGAGAGGAGAGTTCAGGTTGAAGCCGACATTAAGCCCCTTTTCCACTGGTCAAAAAATTCACCAACACAGATAACTTGTGTGACGTTTGTCTGCAATCGGAATTCACTCCCAGAACAAAGGACGGGATTTTATCGTCTCCGCTCAACGGTGATGGAAACATTACACCTGGGTGAACTTGCTAACTTGTCAAGACAGCAAGGTGAGAGAGCTCCTCCGTTGACAGCGTGGGATATCGAACATGATGCACCGGGGAAATAACAGTGAGGTAAACGCCTCCACTGGCGATGGGAAATGAGTCAATCACATTTTTAGCAGGTTTACCAACTGCTGGAAAACTAACTCTGTAATTTTGGTGTAAAAGATGTATAATATTTACTCCAGGGTCAAATGACTCTGCAGTAGATACAGATAAAAACAACATGCAATAGGGGCTTTTTCTTCATATTGTGCAAGATGCAACACAGTGAGGGAAGAGAGCATCTCATGTTGGCGTTCCTGACGTCAAACATGATGCACTTTAGATTCAGGTTTACCCATGTATAAAAAAACCTGTTGTGTAAACGAGGTATTAGATTTACTTAGTTCAGCACAAAGAAACAAAAAAGGGTAATGAGTATTTCCTGGCTCTGAATGTGCTTCAGTTGTAATCACGTGCCCGGGCCGTCCCCTTGAAGTGTCCCTGAATAGCAGAGAGTAAACTCCAGACAAACATCTCAAAGAAAAAAAACTAATCACATATAATCTGATTTGCTGTGTTTGGAAAAGCACCGAACAAGATCTGTCGCGTAGGTGATGCAATCGGCTTTAAAAATGGAATCCATTCGTCCTTCTCGCTTTACCTTGCCTAAACGCACTGTGAAATGTGTCTCCTCCTATCTGACCTTCTACTCCAGCGAGATTTGATAAGGAGACACAGAAGGACATGAGGGAACGAGGAGGGGACAGAGATTCAATCGCACACTGAGCAGGCCAGAGGAGGAGCACATGGAGAGAGACCAGAGGGGAGGACGAAACACACAAAAGATACTCTCAGTCCTTCGGGGGTGTGTATATTTATATACATACACACACATATATATATTTTTATGTACATCTGTGTCGCGTGCTCATGAGCTAGGTCAGGAAAGACGTGTAGGAAACTAGGGCAGGAGCGATAGAGATGGAGACAAAGTACTTACTGCACAGGAAGTTCAAAAAAAGAACAAGTGAGAGAAAGATAGATTACAGAAACGCATGACAGGCGAAAGACAGAGACCAGTTGCGGACATAGGGAGCGAGACGCATTTAGGACAGAGCCAGGAGTGGAGCTAACAGCAGAGACAGAAATGGAACAGGATCCCACTGGTGTAAGCAATGAGGAGCAGAAGAGGAACAAGCCTCCTGGGCATTGGACGGGAGCAGACTGTGATGTCATGTGTCTTCTAGCATTTCAATTATGTACGGAGACGGAAAGGAGGTCAACAGCAAAGAGAGGGAGAGATGGAGAGAAAATTAAATGTTTGTAGAAGTGAATTTACCTTCATGAGCGTGTGATGCCCAGAGCTGAGCCATCTGCAGGCTGCTGGGATTGGCCGATCTGTACGCAGGTTCAGAGGTCAGGGGGGAGGGGCCTGGATAACCAGACAGGAAGGGACTGGAGCCTGTCGGGAAGGCATCGCCTAGGAAAAAGAGGAGGAAGACCGTCAGTCACCCTCGTACCACAAGAACCAAACTAATAACAGACGAAGACGATCGATTTTTACTTTACATTCTATCACTTCCCCCAGTGTGTGTGTGTGTGTGTGTGTGTGTGTGTGTGTGTGCACAATCAATACACGCTGATGTGTCTATGCCCAAGCAGTCTGTTGTAATCACATTGTTACCGAGCCACCGCATACTCCATTTCAACGAAAGAGACCACAGACAGACTGTAGTCCAAAGAAGACGACAGTTAATTTAACCACCGACTGAAACCACAGTCGTCACAACAGCACTGGACTCGTCGTGTGGTGTTGAGGCTTCTTCATCTGGGAGGAAGCTGTGATGTGACGGGGGCATTAAGGGCATCACACTGACACACACTCTTCAAATACAGATCCGTTCAAGTTTCCACTTACGGAGTCAACTACGTTATAGTTATTCTCATCTATAAACCACTGATGTGTAACTCAAGAAAAAAAAACTTTATTTTCTATTTAACACTCATCCTGTTTTTGACCAATTTACGACAAATGCACTGAAATCCAGAGTTTCCTGTCAGCACTCTCATATAAAGTCCACAGAAAGTACCAAGGGGGTGGGGGGTTTCTAACATGCGACAGATGAAAAAAAAAAAAGGAACTAACAAAATATCTCCAAATGAACAAACGGAGCCGAACACGTAAAACGTGGCAAGAGAGGTTACGGTGATAAGAGTCGACGCAGGTATCGATGTTCTGTGGGAGAAATCACCGCAGCAGATTCATATCAGGGCTAGTTGGCGCTAACTTAATTATGATTGTAAGAAAAGCAGCCACTTGTGTACAAAACACGTTGACGTCACACACCTCACCATTAAAACCAGATCCATCACCTTCACACCAGCAGAGTGAATCCTCATAAAACATTTCATAGCTCAACATGATAGCAGCTATCGATTGTTTTTATTACACTTGTTTTTATTAGAGTCCACCCCCACGTTCATGTGTGTGTGTGTGTGTGTGTGTGTGTGTGTGTGTGTGTGTGCACCACTGACCACTTGTAAACTTTGAACCTTTACTCCCTCTTTCAATCACAACCTTCTCTGAGCTGGAAACGGTTTCATGTTTAGCTGAGGTTTCCCCTCCACCCTGCCCATTACTGAACGCACTGCTCAGCCATTACCCTGATAAAACTAACCATGTGTGTAGGGGAAAGGACGTAGTCTGTACGAGGGTGAGGGGGGAAGGGGCTGAGTGAGTGTGTGTGAGTGATTCTGTATTAGTCCTGTGGGAATCTGAGAGACATGCTGTGCTTGCTGAGTTTTCCCCTGCATCTAAATCAGTACATTAAAACCACAGTCAGTCAGCGCCTGTGCACACACTCAAACACACACACACACACACACACACACCTTAAATCAATAGCAAATGCAGCTTTCCAATTAATCACAAACAACAGGCGTGTAGGCCCAGATTTATTCAAGCTTCTTCATGTTTGCATGTATGTGTGGGTCCTTTTCACACGTGTGTGTACTGTCTTCAGTTAGTCTCAGAACGTAAACTCAGCTGGAAAACAAACCCCGTTGTCCTGTGCGGAGCAGCACAGTGACATGGTTTCACTTCCAGACAGACAGAAGTTACTGGGTTACAACGTGTTATTCATTATAGCGTAGCATTACTCATACACAGAAGTGATTACAGCCCATCTGTGTCACTGCCATCATCCAGTATATCCCGTTCATAAACACAATTCAAATGATTTGAAAAGCATTTGTCTCCAAAATTGAGAATTTGAACAACTGTGACCTGGTTACTTGCAAACGCTAAATGCAAGTAGCTTTTCACACTTCATCTATCAACACAGTGGCTGCACCTTATTCATGTCCTCCTCCTTTACAAAAGTACGAGCAGGCCCAGGGTACGTGAGTGGGAGTGCGAGATGCGTTTTCAGGCGAGTTAGTAAAGACGGAGATTGAAGCGCTCGTATGGACACAGGTCGTTTATTAAAAATGCAAAGAACTCTTTTTTTAACCGCCACCTTTCCACCCTTCACTCCAGTGCGTGCATGTGTGTCAGGCTACGTGCCAGCAGTGTTGTTATAACAAATCATTCTCACCTAAAATCCATTTCCTAATTGTTACCTGGTGTGTGAGGAACAAAATGTAGATGTAGCCCCTTGACACACACACACACACAGAGAATACATTCACAACTGCACCACCTGTCAAGGATGTTGAAGGCCTGTAGGATGTCAGCAGTTTCCATTCCTTCAGGACAAACACCAGGGTCTCTCTCTCACACACAAAGATGCCCCACTAGAGTGCAGATCAATCTCAGCATCTCAGCTGCCTACAGGCCATTTATTCATGTGTACACACACACACACACACACACACACACACACACACACACACACACACTCACACTCACACTTATTGTTTCATGCCAGTGTTCAGTAAAAAAAACAACAAAAAACCCATATTCCCATTTCCCCTTCCTGAACAGTGTAAAGGAGGAAAAGGAGGGAGGAGAAGAACGAGGGAAAACATTTATGCTCTTCGCTCCAGAAACAACATCCAAATGGTAGCTGAGAGGGAAACGTTTCTTTAAATGTTTTGAAATTACTCTTTCATTACCTCCCTCTCTTTTTTTCGCTCTGCCCTTTCCTTCCTTCCTCTCTCTATCCCTTTACAACTCCATCCCACGTTCCCACCATGGATACACACACATACACACACACCAGTTGGCTCTCACTTCACAAGACAGTTAGTTTGCCATATTGGGATAAGAGAGTTGCCAAGAAACACGCTCTCTGACTCCCAACACGTTCTGAGCCTCCATTTTCAGATCCTCATAAGAAGCGTATCTCGGAATCAGAGGAGGAAGAGTTCTGCTGGAGATGAATTCTGATAGAGACGCTGCTGCACATCACACACACACACACACACACACATCACACATCACACAACACACACACACACACACACACACACATACACACACACACACGAAATCTGTGAAATTAAGCTTGAGTCATCTAAAATCAATCTAAGATGGACCAAACAAAACTAAAACCAAAAACAACAATACTGGAACACGTACAAAAACACAACTCTAGTATAAATGTCTGACGCACACATGCACACGCACAGACACACACACACTGTGAACCCATCTGTTACCCATCAGTGGTACTCAGAGCTGGGTTAGCTTGGGGGGAATTTCTATTGATCTCTGTTTTTTTATTCCCGGCAAGAAAAACATCCAAACAGTAAAACTGTGCAGGGTTGTCCGTCTCTGCCACAGCTATAACTGGCACACTGACACTGGTAACCATTAATCCTGACTGTGAAGCAGAGGAAGCGCTCCCCACACAAACACGGGGGTGAACGTGTGTCAACTGTGTGTGTGTGTGTTCAGCCAGCATGTGGCTTTAAGTGTGTTAATGATTTCAAAATGTACAAGTCTGGTTTTCCTGCGTTCTGGGCTGTTTAGAGGAAACTATTTTGCTTGTGTGTTTGTGAGCTCAAGCTGAACACAAGCGGTTTCGCAAGTTCACAAATGCCTCGGCTTTACGATGAGCTCAAGTTACGACATTGTCAGCTATTTAGTTTTGCATATCACAGAGCAACATGTTAATAAAGCCCCTTTTTCCACTGGTGAAAACACCCACTAACATCTGGCTTTTGTCTGGACTGGGAACGGATATAATCTGCATTCGTTCCTGGGTATTATGACAGTAGACAGGTTTTTAATTGGCTCCTATCAGCAGTGACAGAAACGAGACACCCAGGTGAACGTGCTGATTTTGGTGAGACAGCGCGGTGAGTGAGCGCCTCAGTTTTCAGTGCGTTTCAAAACCCTTGGAGGCAAACTTTTCTACTCACAACAGGAAAGCAGCCAATCGACTTTTTTACTCACATTTAAATAAACTATCTTTACCTGCTAATTTTGGTGTAAAGGTGGTTTCTCAAATGAGTCTCTTTCTATAAAGTACAGTTTTGTTGATGAAGCAGTTTCGTAATTTGGAAATACACAGGCGAAAAATAGACAGGCCTGCATAAATGGCAATTTTGAAAAGCTTGTGGGGAAATAACCATCGCTCCGACAAACGGGGCGAAGGCTTTTAACTTCTGAACTTTTGTATCTTCTAAGAAAAACAGAAACTACACACGAGTCAAAATGGAAAAAATTGAATCATATCGAGACAAATGTTTGTTTTCCTTTCTTTTCTACATGTTCTCTGTCTTATGCATCTTGTATGTTTATGTAAAGCTATGAACTGCCGCTGTGTCTGAAATGTGTTAGATAAATAAACACGCATGCCAATAAAGATTGTAGAGGGAGAACATATGTTTTCCCATCGTATATACAAATAAGCACATCATGGCTGTAATGACGAGTAATAAGCGGTGCATGATAAAAAAATATTTTCCTACATTAAATTATTGGAATAATAAAATGATTTTTGCCAAAACAAATACAAATGCTTAGGTTTCAAACACACGCACACATACACAACCAGTCAAAGGTTTTAAAAACACCCAATTTTGTCGAGTTCACGTTGAAATATCAGCAGTTAAACAGCAACACTAAGGTAAGTGGAAAACTACTCAAGGAAAAAAAACGAGCCGAGATGTAAGTTCGGGGACCGCGACTGAAACCTGTTATTAAATGGGCCCTGGTGCTGAATTATTTAAGACCATATCATAAGCTCCAACTTTATCAGTTCTGCTCTCAGTACTTAAAATAGATTTTCTATTTATTAAAGCGACATAAACGTTATCTTGCAGATGTTATCTCTCCAACTCTTCTGATTAAAACATTTGTCTATTCTGCATTTTCACTGTTTCCAATCTTTCTCTCTCTCTCTGCGAGGGGCGGGGCTCTCTCTGCCTTTCTCACATGCCGCTGTACTAACACACACACACCGTGCTGCTTTTAGTGAGACTTAGTTGTCAATGCTAACAATGCTTGTTGCTTCAGGTGCAACAGGTCTTCTGTGGTGGGTGGAAACTCGAGACGTCTCTGGAAAACATGCAGAATCAGTCCAGCACATACATGTGGAGAAGTACAGTTTAACCGGAAAGTTCATCCGTCACTGTCCCCGCTCTGTTGTGTGTGCTCACAGCCTGGAGACCACACACACAGTGAACTAAACTATACAAACACTGGTTACTGATTAAAAGTAACGATTAGCCAAATGACTGTTGTGGGTGTTTTTATAACTTCAGTCTGAAATGGTTGGAGCAGGTAACATAAACATTTATAACTACAGAACAAGAGAAGGAGAGCGAGTGTTGCACGACCATTAAAATCTTAACGATACCAACGTTTAAAACTTCATGTAACGTTTAAACTGTTTCAGCTTTGTGCAAAGGTTTGTCCTGACAGTTGGATGCACCTAATGTTCTCTGAAATCTCCTGTGAGGACTGCAGTTGTTATTTTAACACACACCGATACCAGCAAATTGGAAGAGCCCACACACAATCATGCAGTGTCACACATACAGGACGGTATGCACAGGTGCACCGAAACACACACATATGTACTTGTAAACATGTGACAAGTACCAGTTAAACCTGTAGCACAGGACACTGCAGCGTGATATATAATTATAAATATCTATCGTTTCATTTCATGTTCTGTCGCTTATTTTTTTTTAGTGTCTAGTTTTCTGGTTACATTTATAATCTGGTTTAAGAAGTACGTGATGAAGACGATCAACTATTCAGAGGAAAGAAAAGTGTAGAAATAAGTAATAACAGTGAGACTGTTCCTGGGGTGTTCATGCTGAGAGGAAAAAAGCACAGCAAGGACAATTAAGTGAGCAAATTATTCGGCCGAGTTAATCTCAGGATGATTTAAAACTAAATGGCAGATGTCAGTTAACGGTCAGAGGTGCAGGTCGCCCGGGCGGCTCGGCTGGCTCCCGCACATAATTAAGAAACAGTCGAATGTGACTTCTCTCACACGTCGAACCTGCTCTCTGTGTGTCTTTCGTGTCACTGCGCATTTGAAATGCGAGTCTCCGGGGAGGAATATTATAAACCTTATGTAACGGGACACGTAGCGAGTGCGATGTGCAGCCAAACCGACAACGCAGTGTGTGACCTTTGTGTGTCGGAGGGTGTTGTTTGAGTCAAAGGAAGGTTCTGGCAGAGTGAACGACTTGGCTAATGCTTTAGGTATTTCAACATGCCACAGCACGCTCTTCCACACACACACATCTGTCACTCTTATGTTTGACAGCTGCGTGTGTGTACATTGTTTGTGTGCATGCGTGTGAGTGACTGTGCGTGTCATTTGTCTGCCTCTGACAGGTTTATTGTAGCAGGGCAGTGGTGCCTTCTCTTAAAGGAACCCGCTTTCTCTCCTGAAAGATTCAATTAAACTGAGAGGCGATGCGTCCGAGCCACATCTCTCACACACACACACGTAAGAGTCTGTGTCTTGAATAGATATAAACACACACTAACCACATTAATGTAAACATAAACAGACACATTAACCAAGTAGAGTGGAAGACAAATGGGGATCGGGCAAGACGACCCTGGCCTGCCCCGCACACTGCATGAATTATACACCCCTGTTCCTGTGAGTGTGTGCATATGTGTGTGTGTTTGCATTTGAAGGGCCACCACATTCATCTAGCAGTGTTTGAATGTGTTGTGGTCAGGATACATCTCCTCCTTTCCCTGTGCAGAGACTCCCAGGGGGAAATCCCAGCTCTAACTGCACTAAGCACAATCACATGCTTCTATTCCCACACACAAGAGCTCAATCCTCTCATCTACACACACACACAGACACACACACACACACCTCAGCGCTTATCCTTTGAAAACAAACCCCTGCTTTCCACCTTTGGGACTGTGCCCATTTATTTCTCCTTTTCCATTTGTCTTGAGCGAGCTTCATCTCTATCTGCTGACTCCTCTTCTCTGCCCTCCCCACGACCCCTGCATTTGCCTCACCCATCTCACTCCCATCTTCTGGGTGCATGCTTGTGTGCACATGTGGGTGTGTATGAGACAAAAGAGCAGAAAAGTTGCTGGTTCAGGCACATTTATCCCTTAAGCCACACAGATGAGGGGCACCACCCCGGACGTCACCTTTGCCTCATTAAGCATGCATTTGTTCCAAACTGCACTTGCAAACCTGTATGGTCATTATATACATTTAAAGCAATCACATAGAACAATTCCCAAATGGATATAACACAACTGGGATTCAACGTGCAGCCAGTCTGTGCGTGCTCCCACACACATTTCTGCTCTGAACGCCCGGAAAAAATCTGTCAGCACGGAGGAAATTATGTGTTTTACTTTTTCCTGCAGAAATAACAACTTAGTTAATTGTCCAAAATCCTTTGAAAGAGATGTTGCACACAGTTTGATCGTCAAGTGATAACTAAGTAACGCAGTATTTTGCAAAAACTCCTTGTCCACCCAGATCCATATACACAGTTTCAAAAAAGTACAACCACATCATCCTTTTATAGGAGGAGTACAGTTTTAAAAATAAAAAGCATCTGTGGCCTCGTCTCCTCTGCTGCTCTAGGATGTGAGAGGGAGGGAAGAGGACAGATGGCCTCAATCTGGTGATGGAGACACCGGCAGACCTCCAGTAGACAGACGACCATTCATAGCTGTTTTACATCCCTAAACTGAGACTCAGACCTTATTGTGTGTTAATATATAACCTTTGCTAAACAGAGGATATGAAAACTGCACAAGCAGCACAAACGTCCACAATCTATTTGCAACTTCACAATGGCTTTTTAAAAAAATGTTAATCTTTCTCTCTCACACACATCTGGAGGTGCGGAAATAAGAAGAGAGACTTCACTTCATTAAAATCAGGTGGAAATCTTATTAAAACTGAACTAAAAAAAGAAAATAAGGGAGAGCCCTGGGAAATAGGTGTGTGCTGGCAGCTTTTAATGGTGAACCCTGCTATCAAGAGCTCAGCCAAACACCACTGTGCAGAGAATGTCTGGATCTTTTAGAACACATGTAAACAACAGCAGCAGCAGCAGCAGCAGCAGGGCGGTCTCAGCTCCTCTGGTTGCACACTGGCTCCTTGAGCGTTGGAATCGTGCTGCTTATTGCAATTAAATCGGAACATTATGAACATTTGCGGTTGCTGAGTAATTATCATGTAAAAGGCCTGCATAGTGTTATTACAAGCATGGGACCGAGATCTCAGCCGGGTTTGATGAATGTAATGTGTGGGGATTTGATATTGAGGAGCGCCATAAAGCTAAATGACCTGTGTCGTACAGTGTGTGGAGGCTGCGAGTGTGCGTAGGGGCGATGGGAGTCAGGGAGTGAGAAGGTCAGTGTGTGGGCAGAATAAAATGCATCCCGTTTTTAAAGGAGTGTTTAAACTGCCAATCTGGGCCAGAACAGTGGCCGGGTCAATTCCACTTCACCAACTCCCCCCGCAGCACCAACTTGTCCCACACATGAATGTCTGCACGCACACACACACAGTTTTCAGCCCGTTTCAGAACCGCAGGAGGGAGAATGGAAGAGCTGCTGCAAAGCATTTTTTTTTACCAGCAAATGGTGTTTGCATGGTGAAACCCAAACGTCTCATCACTTCACCTGAAAACGACTCCATGTTATTCTGAAGGCACAAAAATCCGCTTCAACGAACGGTGCCCTCTCACGTCTCTTCCCTGGAACATCAGTCAGTCATCCTCACACTCCCTGCTGCGAGTTGATTTTCATCTCTGACAGCTTTTCATGTGCACGTGTGAGTTGAGTGTGTATAAGGCTCCGCCGGTGTGTCAAATTAACGCTTCATCAGAGCCCTGCCCTGCATGCACCACTTCCCTTTTACTAGACCTCTTGTACCCCAAGCTCCAAACGACAAGTACAGCATTGAACCCACGCTCGACAGTGAGGACGGGGAACACAGCTGAGCTGGATACATTATCATCTTGTCATTTTATTCCTGTCTGCAGCTTCACTGGGATGTAAGTAACTCGATGATGGTGTTTGTCAGACTTTCCATTTTCTAAAAGAGGCGGCCGGCAAACAGCATATTTGAACTGTGACAAGTTCTGACTTTCCCTCTGACTGACCACAAAACTGAATGCAAACATTCAGTGTTATCTTTTCAGCACAGTGTTATTTTAAGACTTCCATTACTAAAAAGGAGCAGAGCTCACTGTGCAGGCAGTAGAGTAAAAGAGAAATCACCAGCTCTGCGGGGAATAACATTTACTGGATGATCTACTGACTGCACACTCAGGTAGGGAGTGATGTAAACAAACACATGGGGGGTTTTCCCCTCTGCCTTTTTATGTTGCACCTTTTCTTTAATGGCCAAATAAAGTCATCCACCTTGCACCTAATGTGCTGATACACACAGACACACACACACAAAGTGTAGGTGGAGTGATGTAAACAAACAGATGGGGGGTTTTCTTAAGGGAGCCAGTGCATGTTTTATGCCACACCTTTTCTTTAATGGCCAAACATATCAAAGTCATCCACCTTGCACATAATCTGCTCATTTAAACACACACACATCCCCTCGATCCACCTGAAGCAGCAGTGAATGTTCAACTGAATTTTCATAAACGCAGGGGGACGAAAAACAGCACCGAGCATTTGCCAAATGTTCCATAAGAGCAGGTTTATCACTCCAGATACCGGAGCCACAGCCATTCCTCACTCGTACAAACACTCCAGCAAATTACCCCAGCAGGGGAAGAAGTGGTCCGTCATCAAGGTCACAACATCACCACCCCCACTCTCCCAAACACAGGCACACAACACACACAACACAACCCGCACTGACGGTGTAATGCTCCACATGCAATCCAAAACCACTGCACCCTGACCTGCCGCAACAACATCCACACTCAGCCCTCTGTTGTGTCCGACAACCAGGCGACGTGTGTTGTTGGAAACTGCCTGGTAATTTTCCGCTGGTGCCCCTCGCTGAGGCCGAGGATCTTTATTTCGGTGCCATACTTTTCACATGTGAAACTTGTCACCGCTCCACAGGAGCAGCCGCTCCTCCTCCTCCTCCTCCTCCTGCACCGAGGCTCGGTTCCCGCAGAACAACATCGACATGATGACCGCACACTGTGCCGCGAACCGTGCGCATTTTAGGCGCAGCGTTATTCCAAGTTAATCATTGATAAACTGGGGGTTGTGCTTCGGTGTCTGTGTCTGTGGAGCGGTGTGGTGTGAGGTGTTGTACTCACTGTGGTGTGGATGTAGGTTAATGGCCGATGGCAAGAATTTTCCAGAGTGGAGAGGCGGCGGATGACTCGCGCCTAAGTGACCGGGCGAGGGAGGGATCCTCCCGGCTGCCGCTGCTGCTCCGAGTCGGTGAGACTCCATTGCGAGCCCCGCCAACAACGGAGGTGGTACGTGGACGGATCGGGGAGGTCCGAAATCTCTGCCATCCATTATCCACACAGGGGAAAGTTATAAAAAGAAATTGTCCCCCCCTATTCCAAAAAAAAGACAGTGGCGGCTATAATAATGTCTTTAGTTTTCCAGGCGACCCGGGCTCCCTCTCAGCCATCCTGCTGACCTGAAAAACACAAGAGCAAAACGGGTTGAATCTCAGCGTGAGGCGCAGAAAACTGTTGTGAACACTTGGAGGATTTCTCGTGTTTCCAGCGAACAGGCGGCCCAGTGCGCGCAATGACGCAGTTTGGAAAACCACTTCAAAAACTAAACCTGAGTCTGATCTGCTCGATATTAAGAACATGCGAGTTTCCCCCCGATGCATCAAAACCGCGGGTCTCGATGCAGCTTTTAACTTAAAGCCACAATATTATGGCGAGTGTGTTTCAGCGGACTCGCACCGCTCCTCCTCCCCGGCTGCACAGCGACCAAAGGCGGCAGCTCCGGGGCTCCGCTTCCCGGGGAAAACACGCAGGAGAGGGGCGGCGAGCAGGCTGCTCTGCCCCGGCAACAAAACACCCAGCGACCCCGCAATGAAAACCGCATAAAGTGGAGAGAGAAAAAAAAACAACAACAACCTTTTATTATATTATTTCTGATCATCAAATTATTTTTATCCCAAACCGTAAACCAGCAATGGAGGCTATGGGCCGAGCTGTAAACCAATACACCATAAATACTGGAGGCGCATCGCATATAAATTTCAAACAGGTTAAAAATAAATAAGGTCGCAAAAACCTGCATCATTAATCAGCGGGGTTAGCGGTGTTTTGTTGCCCGCAGAGGCGAATTTAGTCCGGGTTAGTTCGCCAGTGGACATGGGTGCTGCCCAGGGACAGAAACCAGAAACCAAACCCGTAAACACTCGAGTTTAAAAACCGAGAACCTCGTTTTTAATCAAGATAATCCACCAAGATGTGAACTGGTGTTAAGATTAAATACGATTTACAGCATTAATCGACGGATGGTTCGGTTTATCGAATCTGTTTAAAGGTCGATTTTTTTTTTTAAAAGTCGTTTTCAGATAAAAAGAAATAAAATCCTGGGAAACACGAGCAACATTGAAAAACACAAGAATGAAACTTTTATGGAAGAAAAACATCCAGTTTATCCAAAGAGATGAAGGTTGTGTGTCGAGATGAATCCAAGTGGTTTAGTGATTTTTACGCATTTTCGCGAGAAAAAAAAAATCAACACAAGTGAGTCAAAATGAGTTTTAAGTTTAAAAACAAGAGAAAATGCGAGTTAACCTCCGAGAGGCTGCGAGCGAGCGCGTTACAGCGGGGACTCGTGATATCCAGGCGGGCGGGAGCTGGAGAAAGCCTCGGTAACAAAATCACAATAAACCCTTCTTTCCTTTTTCCTCCATTATAAAAACACTCCGGACGCTAGTGTCGCCTGTGGCCGCGGTGGGGGACTCTCCGGCGGGGCAGTGATCCAGGCGGCTGGTCGGCGGAGCTCCATGCGGCGGTGGTGGTAGTGGTGGTGGTGTTGGCGGAGGAAGGAGCTCCGCGTCTCAGCCACGTTTCAAACTTTTACACGGTTCCGCTCTCGACGCTGCAAAACTTTCGCAGAGGAAACGTCTCGGAAGTGCGTGTTTTTCTTTCTTCACGCAATTTTTTTTTTGTAAACTACAAAGCGAACCTTCCGCGCCCTTTTCACGCACATTTACAACCTGGAGCATGTGTGGAAACAACAAGTTAGCTGGAAAAATGGCAACAAGAAGAAAGCGACCGTGTCGAAGTGCTTACTTGAGAATGGAGAAAACCAAAGAGGGGGGGGGGGGGGAGGTTAAAACAACAAAAACACGCAAACGCTTGTTAAAATGGGCGCAGGTTGCGTGGAGCAGCGGAGCGACCCATCACAGGCTGGTCCGGAGGTAAAGTGGGGGAGAAGTTGGGGGGGAGAGAAAAGCTCGCGACGCGTCCGTGAAAACTCAGAGATGAAGCCCAGCATTGTTTCTCACGCCCCGCCCCCCTCCCCCCTCACTCTCCCACTTACCGCCCAGCCCTGTGAGAGTCACGGTGCTGCTCCCTGATTGGCTGCCCGGAGTGTCCATCAAGAGTCCCTAGTGGTTAGAGGAAAAAACAACACTGGCCCCTCGCCAGAAGAATAAAACCAATTATGGAGCAAGAAGCTTGATCCGTTTCAAGGTCCCCTCTCCTCCTGCAAGACCGAGAGGGGACAACAAGCTCCGGCCCACCGCCCCACCCAGCACCACGATGATTATCACAGACGCTCAGTAATTGGGGGAGCACAAAGTGTGGGCGAGTTGTTACCCCGCAGGAATGTTGCACTTGTTATTTTTTTTGTTGTTGTGAAGTTTAAAGCTGTTAGATGAGCACTGAACTCCGGAGAATCTCCTGACGTTCTCCCGGTTCTTTGGTTTCTCATGCACGATGTCCGATGGAGTCCGCCTGCAAACAGGGGAGGAGATTCTCCAGAGGATTCACCACGAGGGTGTGGGTGAGTTACAATAACTTTTATTTTGATGATAACTTTATTTGTATAGCACTTATCTAAACATCTATAAACACTTATCTTACAAAGTAGTGAACTAAAATAAAAGGTATTCAGCTCTAATCATCAAACCATTGCATTATAAGGTCCAGACCTCAAAATTTATAGAGGAATCCGACAGCTCCCACAAGGAGCAGCAACTGTGGAGAGAACAAAACTCCTCATTAACGGGAAGAAACCTCCAGAACCAGACTCAGTGTGGGCCACATCTGCCTCGACCGGCTGGGCTGAGCGGAGAAAAATGGGGAAGAGAGGAGAGGTGGGCGGCAAAAAGAGGTGTACACCTCGGAGCTCGACACTCGGAATGACATCACACCCAAATTACCTGAGTTAATATTGTCCCAGTGTCACAGGAACAATGTTTACGTTAGCCAGCAAGTCACTGTTAGCTAAACCAGTTCATAATAACACATCGTGCATTAGGTGGAGGTTTGTAATCCTGAGCTCAGAGATGTAATGGAACTATAATATGCAACAGATCTCCTGCTGTGTTCTTCATATGTGAACAACTCTGGACCAAGTCTGTAATATGGAATTTCTTCCATCAGTTAAAGGATCATCGTGTCGTATCTTTTGAGTCTAACAAGTTTTTAGAGGGTGAGACAGGATGAATAATCTTCATTCCATAAAATACAGGCCTAACCCCCATTTTATAAATGGACCTCCACATACGTTGTGGACCAGGAATTATCCTGGACCCTCTCTCATAGAAGCCATGAACGTTACGGAGTCTTTTCATTGCCGCACCTCCATTTTTGATTCGCAGCACCGGCCGGGCCTTCGTTTGCCCTTGTAGGTGCAGAAACACTGGATGTGTCCACCGTGCAATAAAGTGGCCGAGGCCGAGCGAGGAAAACACGTGGATTTGCATTAGAAGAGGAGGGAAAGTGGGGTGTTCAGTCAGAGCCATTCTGTTGAGCTCCAGGAGGAGGGTGGTGGGTAATATCTGGGGCTCTGACCTCCTGCTCCTGCTCCTGCCCCGTGCTCCTGCTCTTTTATGATCAGGATCTGTTTCTTTGATCTGACCCGCCCTGTGTTACATAGTTGCAAAAAATGTTGATTAAAAAAATCCGAGGCTGTTTCAAGCTGCCCCCCCCCTCCTCCTCCTCCTCTCCCGCCCCCTCCACTCCTCCAACCCCTCCTCCTGACGGGGGGCCGGTTTCAAGGCGGCCCTCCGGCTCCGGTAGGGGGAGAGACGGCGCTGCAGCTCAAACCACCGAGGGAGAGCGGAGGGAGCAGGGGGACCGTACTCCGAGCTGCGGCCGCCGCCGGGTGCATGAGCTCCATGCGGCAGCGCAGAGGAGGCCCCGCTGCAGCATGGCGGTTCCGGGTGAAGTCGCGACACGTCGATGTGCGAGTGTATTAGATTTTTCACCACCGAGCTGGAAGAGAAGTGGCCGCTCAGCGACAGCCCTCACCCCGCTGACCTGTCTGCTCGCGGCGGCTGTCACCTCTGAAGGGACCCGGGAAGGGAATTACCAGGCGGAGATCAGAGCGCTGTCCCCGGCCTTTGTTCTCCAAATCGCTCCGGCTGGGAATTCAGACAATGGCTTCAGATTAAGGCCCCATTGTAGCCGCCTCCTCACCCGGGGAGCAGGAGGCAGGTTTCAGCTTCAGGTTGTTGTTGTCTCATGTCAGATACCGCCGTGCTGGTGGGGGGGTTATCTCCACTCAGAGGTGGGTATGTGGCGGATGAATGGGTCGTGGAGCGTCCTGGTGGTTTTCATACAATTTGATAGAAACAGCTCAGTCATGATAACAAGGAGCACTATGCATTTTCTCTTTCGTATGTGCAGCATAATGCACGGAATAAATCAGACAGATTATTAAATGAAATAAATGTAAGGCCCACTGAGTTATATGCCTCATTCTTCACTTTATTATTGTTTGTATATTTTTAATCTGTGCTAAATAAAATGTAATCTAATTTAAATAATTTATGACAAAATGCATCAGTTCTGAATTATTGTTGCTGAAATGAATCTTAGTAAATTTCTCCGTTTAAAATCTCATATAACAGCCACCAGTTTATGAGTGGAACAATGTGTGCGGGGCCCTCACCTCCATCATTGTAACTGTAATAACAGATCTGCCTACTATCTGTTTATTTCTAGGTTAGAGCATCTCGCTGTGACGCTTTCCTGCAGGAACAGATGGGACCAGTTGGTAGATTATGTTTTTTTATAGCCTGTACACACCAACTGGGTTCTCTGAGGACGGTCCAGTCTAAAGCATCCAGGCTTCATGTGGAGCTGCAGTGGAAAAGTACTGAAAACCACGATTTGTCATCCAAGAAACGCAACATAATACCACCACCAATTAGTCACTGCACCAATTCACTGAACTGAAGATTGCACAATGAGATCATGTTTAGGCTGCAGTTGTGTTTTAAATTTTTCCACCATCTATTTTTCCTTCTTCGTCCGAACACCATATCTCACATCAACCAGCCGTGTGCATGGCTGCCCAAATATTTTTGCTGCTCTTTCTGTCCCATGTATCAGCTGAAGGATCAAGTAAATGATTTGATTTGGAGGCCAGACTATCTGATTTTCCCCGGGCAGGCATGTGGCTGCATTAACCCACAGGGGACACAGCTCAGAGACAGCATTGATTAATTCAGCTGGAGGGGGAGTTTCCACTCTTCTCTGGTAAAGAAATACATAAATAAATAAATACAGGATGATGTGGTCCTGCATAAGCACCCACCCTTCAATAGCAGCCCTTTCCTGAGCACCTCACACTGGGAGTGTTATTAAAGCATGAATGCATGGCCACGTTCCCAATAACACCTACTTTCTACAATACTCCATAAATGACAAACAGTAATAAATAACCAGATATTTTATGGGCCCCCTCCCACACGGTGCCTGCATGGCCACAGGGCTGAATCATTCATCATACCTTGTCCAATGCTCCACACAAGCACTGCGTTGTTGTGGAAGCTGCTGCACTGCAGCAACACAAATCCATAACACGATGCTGAAGAAAGCTAATTGCAGTGTCATGTTATCTGCTGGACTGAAACAAACGTGCAACAGCGACAAACACACATGTGATGAACATGCAGCTGACTCTGAAAGAGCACGTACCACACACACATCAACCCCCCACTTGAAGCAGGCACACACATGTACACACACAGCCCTCATGGGGTACCTGCCAATCATCAGACAGTGCCTTGCAGGGAGGGCTGGTGGAGGTGGGGGGTTGGAGCCTTCTGCTGGAGGACAAACAGCCGGCCACAGGCGCTCAGCGCCCTGACAGTCATACAGCTGAATGTGCAGCAGTCAGATGACACCAATGCACAAAGAAAATCTGTCTGTTGGTTTGCACATGATTATCTGTCACTGAAAATACTATGATTTTATAATTGGGTGATGCTGCTCATTTCTGGTCATTACTGTCGTTTCAATATAGTGAGATATGTTAATGAGATGCAAAGAAATATATGTATACGATCATACATGTGCTTACCATACATTACACACAGTAGGTTAATACTATAGCAGAACAGTCCATTCATACAGTGCATCAATATGCAGCACTTCCTATCACACATCACTCACACACTGCCTGCACAGCCGTTTGGGGTTTTGGCATGGAATGGAGAAGCCGGGGATCAAACCACCTACATTCTGGTTAGTAGACGACCCGCCCCTCCTCCTGAGCCATAGCCCTCATACTTATCCACCGACCATGCAAAACTTTAGCTAGAAGTAATTCTGACCCACACCACATCCGTCCATTAGGTTTTGAACAAACAAATGGACAGGAGTGAAAACATACCCTTCTTGGTGGAGGTGAACTGCAGTTTAAGTTGATTCAAATGCAAATAACTTACTTATGGTAAACTGCTCTGAGACGAGGACACACTAGGAAGTAAAACCAAAAAGAGGTTCCCATCTGCCACTGCTCCAAACCCCCGATGGGGGATGGGGAGGGGAGTCAACTGTGTGTGTAGGGTGCATGGGTAAACTTGGAATGCACTGGGTTTGTAATTTTTTGGTGTCTTTCTTCCTGTAGTGAAATGACTCATGAAATCATGAGGTTTTTCTTGAGACAAAGACAAAAAAAACACCTCAACCTTAAAAGAAACTGATGCAACAGATTCCAAGTACAGTGTTGATGTGTCGAGGCCACTGAAGCCCCAGTGAGGGCCTCCACCCTGCAGCTCCTTGCACCCATGACACTGTCTTTCTGCAGCGTCCATCCTGGGGCCAGAGTAAATATGATCTGACTGAGATATGTAAAACCTGCTACCTACTTTAAACAATGACCCGAGTGATCAGTTATTATCTCCTCCTCTCAGTCGGCACCCGCCACCTGCAGTGAGTCAATCAAACAGAATATTATTCACTGCCATAACAGAGCAGAGTGGGTGCGCCGTACCCTCAGTGCACATGTCACCCTCAGTCGAATGTAAATCACTCTGCGGACTGCAAAAGGATGAGCCGCAATATTAGAATATGATCTATTATTCTGCCCTGGCCTCCTTCTGTCAGCTGTAGTAGCCTTCTGTTTGCCTTTCACCTACTTTACAAGCCCCTCGCAGCCCAGCAGCCCCATCTGTTGGTGGATCAGTGACCTGAGTGATGGAGCTGCTGAGAAGCTGCTCTGCTGTTGTGAGTGGAGGAACACAGTGAGCATCATTCTCTGACAAACTGGTCTCCCTCTGTGTCCGCTCTGTCTCAATGTCTCTCTCTCTCTCTCTCTCAGGGGAAGACGATGTGCTGTTATAGACATTTCTGAACCGATGAGCTGGAGTGGCTCATTCACAAACACCTGCAGTGCTCCCACCTGGACAAGCAACACACACACACACACACACACACACATGCACAATAACCTCAATAAGCAAAAACACCCACTCAATCTCTCTTTCTTCCTCTCTCTCTCTCTCTCACACACACACATGCATGATAACCTCGATCCTGGTTACAAACAGTAGGCTACAGCACAGACACACACACACAGACACCCACACACTCTGGCAGTGAGTGTTTTGCTGGCTTGGCAGTAAATGGATATCACAGGGAAGCAGTCTCAGCAGAATCACAGGGGGCTGCGGTGAGATTGAATAAATTTCCAATACCAAACACACTTGATCTCCATTGTGTGTATGCGTGCAGCTGGAAGTGTGTGTGCAGCCTGACTTAATGGACGCATATATGAATTCATATCTGTGCAAACATACACTTCTGTATGCATGTGCACAGCCGGCCAGCATCATCATACATCACGAGGAGCCTCCAGAATGCAGCATGGAAGTGGGACATCCAGACTAATGGACGCTGCAGGACTTTGGTTATTACTGGACCTGATGGTGTCATACACAGAAACAGGATATGATGCATAGAACATGAGGGTGGAGCAGCACCATCCATCTTATCCTCCATCATCTCTGTAATATGCAAATGTGAGAAACATCTGTTTGCAGATGTGGTGGGGAAATGTGAATCTACTTCCACCATTCCCGGGAAGCTGGAATAAAATGTCAGCATCAGGATTGTGCTATAACCTTTACCCATGCTCCTTTGCTGCTGCATTGAACACAAACTCCTGCACTCTGCTATGTCCCATTGCACTGTCAGACCAATAATACCCAGAATTCCCTGAGTAAATGTTACTTTATTATTCAAAGACAGAGAATCTCACACAATATAAATATCTGAAGCTGAGTTGTTAACGCTCAGTTCACTTTGAATGGAAATCAAACACAGGCCTTCATCGCCATCTCCTGTCTACACTGTGCAACTGCTGTGAATTCACCATCGGGTTATGAAGAGGAATTCTTTTGTGTAGCTACAAGTCAGAGCAAAGTTGAAAGAATACTGAAGCAATTATGAAAAGTGGAGATGCATGACTGTCGAAATTTTTCGAGCTGATAAACAACCTGTGATCTCATGACCCCACAAACACAGCGTGATCAGCCCATCTCGTGCTGTCATGACAAGAGGCCCGAGGGTGGGAATAAAATTATTTTTTGTATGTGACAATCAGAGACTGTTCTGAGATCTGACTCTTCAGGGCCTGTCCTGACCTTCTCACTGCTTCACTTTACAGCTGAGAGCAAACAGGTCAGCAGATATAGATTTGATTTGATCAGGCTGGAAATCTTTGTATGTCTGCTACTTGCATTGGAAACATATTGATTCCTGAAACGGAACCAGCACTTTACAGAAACACTGTGGTACAGAATAAAAGATAAAAGCTATCGTCAGCATCTGATCCTATTATGCTACAGCGGCTGCTGTTCTACTCACCCTGTGGATGTACGTTTCTTGCACTGTTCTTATCTTATCTACCCTGAGCCTTTTGACTGTGGCAGGACTGACTGTAAAGTTGACTTTGACACTGTGTGTAATCTGAGGTTTCACATAACTATGTTCTGTGAATAACTTAACCTTAAGTCACTGATTCATGTATAAATTTCAACTTGTGACATATTTCTGAGATCCCCGTGTCATCCAGGATGACACCTCTGGACTCATCACCTCTCCCCTGTGTTACAGTGGGTTATGTCATCCTGTTTCTGACTGGAAAAGTCATATCGCTTCAGAAAGTGCTGCAGGGGTCAGCAGTGTCTATGAAGTCCTAAAGCTATATATGACCATGGTTTATATTCACATGTGGTGTGAACAGTATTAGACAGTAGCTCATTAATACCAGGTTTCATCTGTGTTTGTTAGCAGGATTACACAAAGACCACTCATGAAGTTTGTGGTCAACCAGGGAAGAGCCTGTTAATTTATTGATATATATCAGGGGGGGTGAATCCAGGATTCCCCCCCTTCTAATAGAGAGTTCTTCATAATGTTCATTAACCTCCTCAGGAAAACTACCAAAGGTTAATAAGAAAGGAATGGTTGTTTTATCTGAAATATACCTTCTTAGCTTGTGAAAGTTTTTATATATTCATATTTTATAATTGTGTTGGAAGTACCAACAGTAAAGTATTTTCATATTAATACTAAACCATTCTCCTATTTAAAACCTCCTGTCATGTTTGAGTGTTGTTCTGGCAAAGTTCAAAGATTCTCATTTCAGCAGCTTTAAAATATTTCAAAAGACAGACAAGAGTCAAACATCATGTCGGAACACATGTGCACTTTATTGGGATTGTTTAGTCAGTGTACAGGTTGGCCCCACCGGTCTGGCACCCCATGTTACCCCATCACTTCGAGACCCCTTGCCCCACCACCCCGGGGATGAAACCTCCAACAGGGGGAAGAAGAGGTCACGATTGGGTTTTGCATAACAAAAAACAAGAAAATTAACAGGACCAAGATATTTTTAAGGCTGAAAGTACAAAAAACCCCAGACATAATTTACATACAAGCGATACTACAACCATGTTTAAGTATGCGCCAACCACTGGGCAGCCTTCACAGAGGCGAATACGTGTCTGAACAATGCAGTTAACATTTGGAACCATGTGTCTGAACAATGCAGTTAACAAACATTTGGAATGACTCGAAAAAAATAAAACTAAAGAAAAAAACAAATGTACATTTTTAAGTCCCCAGATGCAACTGCAGAACCTTGGGGTGCTTTTTGTTTTAAACCTAGCCAAACATTACTGTCTCCATCGTTCCAGTTTTAAAATCCTGAGTCAAGCGCCAAAAATAACTGAAGCCATGCCAATGAGTTGGTCATCAAGGCTCTGCGCCTGAGTGTGTATGAGAGATGTGTGGTGTGGTTGTTTTGCACAGAGCTGAAGTTGTTGGGCGTTTGGTTGGGGAGGGAGAGGAGGAACAGTCTGTTTAGAAGCATTTGCGGTGGACGATGGAGGGGCCGGACTCATCGTACTCCTGCTTGCTGATCCACATCTGCTGGAAGGTGGACAGGGAAGCCAGGATGGAGCCTCCGATCCAGACAGAGTATTTACGCTCAGGTGGGGCAATGATCTGCAGGGAGACAGAACCAAACATTAGGATACCAGAGCATTTCGTTCTGATTTAAGACTTTCTGCTAATTTGATGCAAGCAGCAGGAGACTCTGCTGGTTGTGCAGCAGGTCAGCTCACCTTGATCTTCATGGTGGATGGGGCCAGGGCTGTGATCTCCTTCTGCATCCTGTCGGCGATGCCGGGGTACATGGTGGTACCTCCAGACAGCACAGTGTTGGCGTACAGATCCTTACGGATGTCGACGTCACACTTCATGATGCTGTTGTAGGTGGTCTCGTGGATTCCACAGGACTCCATACCTGAGAGAAGATTTGAAATACTTCATTAGTGGAAGTGCAGAACACCCATCAAAGGTAAAATATGTTTTTTTTTAAAGCATGTAATGATGTTGGGCATCAGTTTGGAAACCTACCGAGGAAGGAAGGCTGGAAGAGGGCCTCTGGACAACGGAACCTCTCATTGCCGATGGTGATGACCTGTCCGTCAGGCAGCTCATAGCTCTTCTCCAGGGAGGAGGAGGAGGCAGCAGTGCCCATCTCCTGCTCGAAGTCCAGGGCGACGTAGCACAGCTTCTCCTTAATGTCACGCACGATTTCCCTCTCGGCTGTGGTGGTGAAGGAGTAGCCACGCTCTGTCAGGATCTTCATGAGGTAGTCTGTGAGGTCGCGGCCGGCCAAGTCCAGACGCAGGATGGCGTGGGGCAGGGCGTAGCCCTCGTAGATGGGCACTGTGTGGGTCACACCATCACCGGAGTCCATGACGATACCAGTGGTACGACCAGAGGCGTACAGGGACAGCACAGCTTGGATGGCAACGTACATGGCGGGGGTGTTGAAGGTCTCAAACATGATCTGTAAGGGGAGAAGAGAACATTTTAGTGTTTTCCAATATCAGAAGGGTTCAGCTTTTGTGGCCACTGCACCAAATACATGCAATAGAGTGAGGCTCAGACTGAAGTTAGTAGAAAAAAGGTGTAGAAAGTCAACATTCCTTCACACTAGTGCATGTCAGATGCCCATTAGGTGCCAATCTACTGGCTGAGCTAACACATTAGACACAAGTGCAGATAAGGCACACAGTCAAGAGAGACCTGTTGATGATAGCTCATCTTATAGGAGAGAGGTCCTGGAGGAGAGGGGGGAGGAAGGAGCAAGTGAGAATGGAATAGAAGAGGAAACCAAGGAGGAAATCAATGAGGTCACTAATGTAGTCTGGCTGAAGTACAAATGAATGACTATGTGTGCACATGTAAGGGTTTATACCTGGGTCATCTTCTCCCTGTTGGCTTTAGGGTTCAGGGGGGCCTCTGTGAGCAGGACAGGGTGCTCCTCTGGGGCGACTCTCAGCTCGTTGTAGAAGGTGTGATGCCAGATCTTCTCCATGTCATCCCAGTTGGTCACAATACCGTGCTCGATGGGGTACTTCAGGGTCAGGATACCCCTCTTGCTCTGGGCTTCATCACCTACGTAGCTGTCCTTCTGGCCCATACCCACCATCACTCCCTGAAGACCAGATCAGAAAATAAGATTAGTTCACAATGCCACAATAAAGACTTATACCTGCATGAAAAAAATTAAAATGCATTTTTTTTAATCAAAAGTTAGTTTGACGTCGCTCACCTGATGCCTGGGGCGACCAACAATGGAGGGAAAGACAGCACGAGGGGCGTCGTCTCCGGCGAATCCGGCTTTGCACATACCGGATCCGTTGTCAACAACCAGTGCGGCGATTTCATCTTCCATGGCTGAACTGCAGAGAAGAGAGAAGAAGAAGAAAAGAAAAAGTTAGTTTCTCAAGTCATTCATCCACTTCCCAGCAGCACCGATGACGCGCTGCTGTCACTTCCTGTTACCGCTCCAGCTGCAGTTCGCCACGTTGGCCGGTAGGTGGAGCTCCTCGCCCTGCACATTCCGACCCCGCCAGACAAAAGGAAGTGGCGCTGCGCTCTGTTATTACCATATAAGGACATGGTTCGGTTTTCAGCAGCTTTGCGGTTACCGGCGTCATGGCGCGAGGCCAGAGCGAGGAAAAAAAAAAAAAACCACGCAACATTCGACACGATCGCACCCCGAGCGACGGGACCACTCCCTCCGCTGGTCCACTGCGGTCACCAGTTTGAGTCCGCCATCAGAGAACCTTTGCCTCAGTGTCACTGCGTCACATCCTTCTCATTCATTCATCAATTCGTCGCACGCGAGACTCTTTCACGCAGTCACCGCACAACGTCGCGTTTTTAATACGTTAACACAAAAAAAAAAAGACGTAGTTGCATAACGACGTCATGTTCGAGTCGTGGACCGTTACTCCATTTCCTGGAGGCCACGCCTTTTCTGGGATTAGCGGATTTGTCATTCGCACTTCACGTCACGTTCACATCGACGAATACTGCGATTATAAGAGAAATCTGAGGAACTCAAAGCCTTTAAAATAGATTTAGACTCTTTTATCTGTAGGCCTCGTGCTGCGTTAATTAAAGTCTAGTAATTAATCAGATTAAAAAAAAAATAATAGACACGCCCTTAAAGTGCACGTAAGAATCGAGGGAATTCATTTTTATCTTGATTTTTTTTTTTTTTAAACTGCAGTCGATCCCAGTCTGTGTGTTAGCATTGCTGCGGCTAAGCTAGTCAGCTAAAGTAGGTCACACCCCGCCGCATCGGGAGCACAAAGGGAGCAGCCGGGATCTGGACTCACAGAACCCGGGGTGTCTCTCAGACCAACGTGCCCGGGGTCCAGGGACTAAAACCCCCGCATCACTGAAAACGCAAACGCCACACAACCAGGAAGAGGGCGAGACAAAGACCGCAGCGCACAAGAACCTCGGAGCCGGCTTCCTGTAAAAAAAAAAAAGAAAGAAAAGAAAGTGCACCTGTACTTCCTAACGGTCCCCGGGCATCACCTCAACTTCCACCCGGAGAATCGAACCACCGGTGCGGCACAATTAACGCGGATTTGTTTGTGACACCGGGACAAAGAACCTCGTGGTCGGTGCCATCTTTTTACATTAAAAACCAGCAAACGGGCAGAAATTCAAAGCAGCCGAGTCGACGGTGAAACGTTCACAGAAACACAACACACGGAAACAGTCGCTCTTTTTTTTCCCCTTCCTCTCAATTTGTTTTCTGGCGGTGGTCCTCTTACCTTTTTTGGGTGGGGGGGCTTTTCGCTTTAAGGGAACCGGTTCCAGGCAAGTGATATCCCGCACGAGCTGCGTGTGACGGCGCTCAGAGTGAATCCGTTAGCTGCGGGCGCGCGGCCTTTATACCGCGTCAGTCGGCCGGCTCGAGCCATAAAAGGTAAACTTTCGGAATGGCGCGCTCCCATTGGTCCAGCGTCACACACTGGGGCACGACGCGCGCACGCCGCGGTGCACTGGGCGCTCGCGAGTTTCAGGCGGCGATGATAGTGAGGGAGAGAATAAAGAGAGGAGGGGGGGTGGTGGTGGGGGTGTGTGGGGGGGGAGTCAGCGTAGTGAGGCCTAGTGAGGATAATGTCTGAATGTAGGGTTTTATACAGATGTGTAATAGTGTTTAAACGTGTGAGGAGAAACTCCCTGCACCTGCTCTTTGTAACGGGTTTTCACATTATTGTGATTCTTGTGATTGTCAGCAGAGCTCAGCTGCAGGGCTCCTCCCTGTGAAGGCTGCAGAGGCCCAGGACTGTTTTTCTCCACTTTTTCATGGAGTCCTCCCGACGCTGTTTGATATCTCAGACGATGGCCGGTGTTGTCGTTGCAAGGCAGCTGCAGCCACCGACCTGGTCACACACAACACACACACACACACACACACATGACACATGACAAACACACACCGGTGGGGGGGGAGACCACCGATTGTATGTGCTGCCTCCTCCTCCTCCTCTTCCACATGTGCTGCCAACGCCTGCTGATAATGTGCAGGGATCGATCAAGTATTCGTGGTCTCTGAAGACACGGCTCCACCTAAATCTCTCTCTCACACACACACGTCTCTCTATAGTTGTGAGGCCAGTCATTGACATAATGCATTCCTCAGCCCCTAACCTTCACAACTAGGATGAGATAAGATGAGATAATCCTTCACCGGTCCCACAGTGGGGACATTTGGGAAGTAAATGCTCAACCCTAACCCTTATCCTAAATCTAACCGTAAAGTCTTAACCCTCAGACAACCCCTAATAACTATAGAAAGACAAGCACACACACTGAAATGTTTAAAGGGAGGGTTGACTAACTACTCGTCACTATGAAGCAGGAAGTGCCTTAAAATCACAGTTTTCATTCACCTTCATCAAATAAAACACACACACACACACACACACATCGTCTTATTTTCCACTTGCGGCTGAACTTGTTAAATTTCGGGGCCTTCTTTCTTTCTGCAGTCGCCTCTTTCATGTCCAGACTGATGAGGCCCATGTGACACATTCTCAGACTGAGATTTCAGGGTTTTTGGTCCTCGGGCCTGCAGGACAGTAACATTTCCATCCCTGATTCACCATATTAACATTCCACAGCCAACCAGGCCGTGGTCTTATCATAAATTACTCCGCTCCTCTTCTCTCTAACACTTCTTCACCTCTTCTCATTTCTCTCTCTCTCTCTCTCTCCCCTATCCCCCACATCCCCCTCTCATCTATCTCCTCTTTAATATACACCACCTGGAACTCGCTTTTATTCATTTGCGTTTGCATTAGTAGAACGACAGGACGGCCTCAGTGCCGCTTCAAGTTATGACTGCATGTGGCCGCTGAGGACGCAGCAAGTTCTTCTCTTCCTCCTTTACCACTTCCTCTTCCTCTCTCTCTCTCTCCTATCACATTCTGTGTATCTGTTTTTTTGGGCCTCTTCCTCTCTTCCTTGTCTTCATTCATTCCGTAGAATTGGCTTTAAATGGACATTATAGTCGTCCCCACATGACTCATATGACCCCTTTGATTTAGCTGCAGCTCAGTGACTCTCCAGCGTGAGACAGGGCTCTTTTCATTGCTCTAACCTTCCAGATTTTGATTAAGTTAAGTTGCACATTTCAGATCCCACAGAACCGTTCTTTCCAAATGCAGTTCAATCTCACCGCAGTCCCAAACGAAAACAAAGATTCGAATGAAAGGTAAAAATCAGAGCTAGGATTCTTGTGACACACCCTGCGTCGTTAGAGGGTTTACAGACGGGAGGGAAAGCACTTGAGATGGTCGAAGGTCCACTGGGCTCACTTATTGATTTACAGGCCTCAAGTCCCATTGTTCACAGTCAGATCTCACACCCAGTCGTCTCTGTGTGACCTGTGAGCCTGTGTTCAGTCAGATTTGGTGATAATGATGTGGAAAGTACAGGTGCGCCCAGGTGATGCTGTTAACAGAGATTTGAACAGAAACACACTGAGAGGACACTTTCTCTGTGTTAACGCTGTGAAGGCATGAGCAGGGATTGGCTGGGAAATGTTTAATCCAGCCTCAAGGGTGTGTGCACGTATGTGTGGCTCTAACTATCTGTTTGCACATACAAGGGTGAGTGAATCATTATTCCGGCCCAGCCTACTTTACTCCTGGACTTGTGGTCTATACTGAATAAAGAATAAAATTCAAATATGTTTCATTGTGTTAAATCAGTTTCCAGTCATTTTAGGTAAGCAGGACTTTGGACATGCATGTATTTACATACATGTGTGTGTGTGTGGTCCACTAGTAGTAAGTGAGAGGACTCTGGTTAAGTGGTGTGTTGTCAACACTCATCAGGGGGAATTTACACGACAAGTGCTTGGAATACTGTCCTGGAAAGACTCCTCTCATGTATCATAACAGTGTGTGTGTGTGTTTATGTCCTGGGTGCCAACGAGACACAAACTGTTTTTAGCCGGACCTCGCTGCCAAGGTCCTTAGTGCCATGAAGCCACCTAATGAATTTTTCTGTGGATCTTGATCTCTTCCATACAAGAGTTTATACACATGCACTTGAGATGTTGATCGTTAGTTCTCCAAATAGACCACTTGTCAAGCTAAGTGACACTTTAACAACAGCAGCGAGTGCGAGCTTGGAGTTTAAACCTGTCCTTTGTGGTCAGGGAGAGTCAGCGAGCAACTGAAAATAACTGTAATTTCGCTGTGAAAGTGCTGTTAAAAACACCTGGAGCCTCAGGTTCTACGTAATGAGTGTTCAGCAGCTCACCTGAGGCAGAGTCAGGTGGAACGAAGGGTTTCAAGCAGGTGAATTGTTGGGTTTTGTGCCTAAAATATCCATGTAACTTTATCACATTTTTGTCAGAGTCAGCCCCAGAGTTGTGTTTTCACTCCTGTCCATTTGTTCATTGGTTGGTTTGTAAGCAACAATGCACCAAAACAACTGAACATATTTCCTTCCTTCTGAGCATACTGACGTACTGTCGTCTCCTCTAAAGCTTCAATATGCATAAAACTGTAATTCCCCAAAATAAACTATTCTATTTAAATAACAACTTTTTAATCGAATCTAATAAATCTATTGAAACATCTATTTTTTTTTTTTTACTGTTATGCAATCATGTGTTTAGTCACTTTGAGTTATATCATGTGCGCAGCATAAATGACAAGTGATCTCATGAATGTTTTGCCTTTGTCCTGCTGAAGTCAGGAATCACCACGGCCATGTGATAAGTTAATCAGTAACTCAGCGGCCACTGTAACACGTGAGTTAATATGTGTGTCAGTGTGTGTGTCAGTGTGTGTGTGTGATTCAAATGTCAAAAAACCTGAAATGGCAGCAGCTAATCGTAACCAAATGCCATCTTCGATGAAGATGGAGGTGTGTATGAGTAATTCAGAGCTCAGCGCTAAGTTCTGCTGTGTGATCTGAGTGAGCGCACACGTGTGGGGCTGTCTGTGTGAGGGTCAGGCTACACGCTTGACACTTAGCTGACATATCACCACCCAGTCAACTCAACTATATGAAACAGATTTTAACCATTTAAAAGCCCAAACACACACACAACCTTACAAACCATTCATACGTGTGTGCCTTCGAGCAGGCATGTGTGCCTGTGTAGTCTCAATGTTTACTAATGAATTGAAGCTGTTGTGACGCCCTGGCGTGACGTCACCGGCTCGGGTTTTTCTCTTCAAATAAGGCAACCGAGCAGCCGGTTAGCAGCAGCCCCACAGAAGAAACAGTCTGTTCTGCAGCACCGCCCCTCCCTGCGTTACTACACCCCTCCCCACCATGACTTCCTGTTCCTCTAATGAGTAAAGATGCCACAGGTTTCTCTTCGCTCTCGACCCTAAGAAGGCCATTGTTGTCCAACTCACTTCCATTAACTGCTCTCCATCTTCATTTACGGCGTCTCCTCTTCTTCCTCTTTGTGTCACTGGTATCACAAAGAGAATTGTATATTTTGTGCACGTGTTGTGTTCAGCTGAGGCTCAAGTCTGGTTCATTTTGGTTTGTGTGTGGGCATATTTGAATGGGGGGGAGGCAGAGAATCCAAAAAACAACTGTTGCTAATGGATAAAGCCGTCTATTGTGGGGGGTGGATATGAATACTAAAGCACTCAGCCCATACCTCCACCAAGAATGTTAAGTAAAGTGACCACATCCTTCCACTAATTTTCATGGTAATTCGTCCTGTGTTTCTTGTTTAATCCTGCGAACAAACAGATAAACAAGCAAACACACAAACGCAGATGAAAACGCAACCTCCCACACCGAGGTTAACAAACTCAAACATGTGTGAGGACATTTCATAGACTTGCAATGATTTCATGAAAACTCTTTGCAACCCTGGACTTACCACTACTGACCTAACCCTCAACCTATCACGCACACACACGCACGCACACACACACACACACAAGGAGTTAAACATCTGCAGCCTTTAACTGCGAGACTGCAGGACTGCAGTTCAATACAAAGAACATTAGTTGCAATTAGTCTTAAGTGAAGTTGAAAGCTTTGTGCTGGAACTGAGGGGCTGGAAAACAAGAAGTGTGTGTCGGGATAAAACAAGAGATGAAACCCATCGGATGTATTAGTGTGTGTGTGTGTGTGTGTGTGTGTGTATTAGTATGAGGGAGATGACGAGAAGTATTTACTGTCATCTTGGAAAAGCTTCACACTTGTCTCCTCTGGAGTTTAACTCTTGCTTCACTGCCGTGTGTAGTAATATGTGTGATAATGTCAAACTGAATGAAGCAATGTTGGGAATTTAATGCTTAGGTTAGTTTCACACTTTCTGTATTGAAACACGTGTTTGTCGGATGAGACAGATTTCACATTCATGTAACACAGTCAATATAAAGCTGAGGCGTGGCTCTCTGCGTTAGCTTAGTAGCCAAGTAACATACACTCCTTCTCTAACACACAATAACTGGTATATCACTGGTGTGTAGAAGGCTCAGTATTTAGCCCAAGACCCTTGTGGAGACTGGATGAGCCGGGAATCGAACCAAGACAAACCACAAATGTGCAAGATATTCGTATTCGCACTGTGAGTGTCGTCCATCTTTATTTAGAGTCTACGTTCCTGACCAGAGGGCTGGTTTGTTCGGAGCCAGCTGTGACCTCCTCTCTTTGTGTTCAGCTAAGTTATTCAGCTTTGTGGTTTTAATCTTTACATGTATCTCGTCATCAAACTACAATAAATCCATAAACTGTGGACTTTTGTGCTTTAATGTCAAACTTTCGCTTTGAAATGTTGCGTCTGTCAGCATCTTTCTTTCTTTCCTCCATTCGTCCATCCCCCCCATCAAGGAGGCACTTCCATCCAGCCATGCAGCCTGTTGAAAAGTGACCGGCTGACCAATTGTTTGCCATCTGTGAGTGCTCGTAGTTTCAGAGAGGGAAGAACTATTCACCACTCTTCCCTCACCCCATCCTGCCTCACCCCCTCCTTCCTCCCTCCACCAACCACCCCCAACCTGATACAGCCAATAGATTGCTAGACTGCAGCGTCATTGATCCATGGGTCACCGTGGTGATAAGTCTGACTCCGAGGCACAGGCCAGTTACCAGCTGTGTGTGAGTGTGTGTGTGTGTGTTGTGTCTTGCCTGCCAGCTGGCCTGTTTGTGCTCACACTGGATTAGCTTCCCATTTACGGCCCAAATGGATCCTTAACTCCAACCCCCCACTTCTTTACCCACACACACTTCTGCACACACACACTTTATCGGCCACGCCCGCCACGGTATCATGAGCAGCATCATACATCATTTATCAAACCTTACAAAACATAAAGTCCTTTGAATCCACTCAACTTTTGTGTGTTTGAGTTCATCCACAGCAGAACAACAAGTCGTTCAGAACACAAAGCACATATTGTTCTGAGGATCCCAACACATTTATGTTGTTTTTCAGGCTTTGCACTTCCTCTTTCAGATCTGTGTCACAACTCATGTTGGTTTCACTCCAGTTCCTGGTGTGGAGCTCTGAAACAAATGCGACTTGTTAGCGCCGGCTTTAAAACTACTGTGTAAGGTCTTCAGCTGGTAATGGATCGGAACATGCTCTTTGAAAACCCTGTGGTTATTTGGGTTATCTGATCAGAAGCTTGAGGTTTTTAACCCAGTTTCCAGACTTTCAATCTCTCAGACAAAGGGAGCTTCTCTATAACGACCAAACTGATGTAATAACCACATGCAGCGCTCGAGGTAGGGGGCTTCTCAGAAATGTTTTTTTTATTTATCCTCCTCGTGAACACACACCAGGACCACTGTCCGCACTTCTTCTTCTCCTTCCTGTGCAGCATCCTCATTCGCTCACAGCGTTCCGGCCTCCTATTGGCTCAAAGTAGAGACTGAGGTGCCTTTTAAGGCCGTGAGGTGAAATTCAGGTGTCTGGTCTTAACCATTAATGGTAACATTTCAGAACGGAACCCACGTAGAGACACACAGCGTACATATGGAGTGAGCTCGATATGACGCCGTGTTATGTTACAGTGTGTTTTTGTATAGAGTTTTATACTAATTTAACATGTGAAGTTAATCTATCTTTACTGCTCAGTCAGGCTAAGAAGACTTATCTATCTCTGTATCTAATTCTAGTCTCTGACTTACACAGACACACACACACAGACACACACACACAGACACACACACACACAGACACACACACGCGCATTCATGCACACACACACACACACACACACACACACACACACACACACACACACACACACACACACACACACACGGACCCCTGCATGGTGGTGAACCCAGGGAGGCTTATCTTTCCTCTGCCATCTGTCTCTGTTCAGTGGGAGGGCTCGCTCCTCTCAGATTGGCTCACTTCACATGCAGCCAGCCTTTCGATTGGCTCGTCTGGTAGCAGCGAGCCTCTTGACTGGCAAAGGCTCTGCTCTTACTTCCTGACTTTCCTTCCTCCGCCGCTGCCCCCACCTCAACTGTGCAGCGAGGGAGGTCAGCCACCCACACACACGCCCATGCACTTTGGTCTGCATAGTCCCTGGCACTCAGCTCTGTTTGAACGTTCCTTACGTAATGTGCAGCCCGTCATGCCTCCTTGCTTTCTCCTCTCCTCCTGTCAGTATCTTTTCATATCTCTGTGACATTTTTCTGTCTCTTTTCTTCCCGTGTTTAACCACGACAAACATCAGTCAGGTGTGAACCACTGAATTAGGTGTTAAAGATAAGCACATGCACAGGAATTTCAAAAGGGTGCAGAGTCATCCCTCTGTCCAAACCCCCCTCTCGGCTCTAGAAATCTCTTCTCCTCCCCTCTCCTCTCCTCTCCTCTCCTCCCTTCTCCTCTGCATAGTAACCAGGCCCACCCTCTCTGTTTTCCACCAAAGAACAACTTTAATGCGGTGCTGCAGCCTGCACCCAGTGGCCTGAATTGCTGAGTAAAGTTTGCATGCGTTGCTTTGCTTTGTTGTATTGTAACACCTCCTGTTTTGTTCCAAAGCCAGCAGGCATAATGTGTGTGTGTGTGTGTGTGCTATATTGTTTTGTATGGTGCGGCACTGTTCTTTTCTGTTTGCAGTTCCCACCCTTCTCTTCTCTCACACTCGCTGTTTGAATGAGCTGCCTGGTCCGCTCTGATTGGCTGCGGGTGGCTGCCATATAAGGACATAGGGCAGCAGCAGAGGCAGGAAATGGGGTAAAGAGGAAGTAGCGAGCCGGCTCCTGGAGACCAGCAGCAGAGAATAAATAAAAAAATAAAAAACTGCCACACCTTTTCCTCCGATACATCTTTTCTCTGCCACCACTTTATATCTGCCACTATCATCTGCTCCACACTATTCACATCCATCACCCTCTCTTTTCCTTCTCTCTCCTCCTGTTTTCCTCCCCTCCACCCTCTCATGACTTAGCATCCTTTCCCCCACGAGCATATTCAAAAATGTGTGTGACTGGAAGTCTCTTAATCACTCATGGCAGCACTGATCTTTCAGCTTAGTGCAGCAGAGTAGCTTTGCTTTACAGGAGGAGAGAGGACAAAGTCCGCTCAGGGCTACGCGGCAGCAGATTGTTATATGAGTGCAGTGTGATGTAATGTGTCAGTGTGAGACTCTCTGTCCATCTGTGAGACTTGCTTTCACTCGCAGAGAACGAAAAGGAACCTATTAACAGAGAAGTGGACATAGAAAGTTTCTTGGTGTCATCAAGTCTTTTACTTTCTTTATGAATCATTATGAGGGATGGTGATCACTGGTTACCATTGCAGACAGAAGGTCAAAGAGCTAACATCATGTATGTGCTGGGTGTTTCAGGGGCAGGTTGTGGGATTTAAAACAGTTACATTCTTTTGGGGCAATCAGTATAAAGGTCTCTGTGCTCCTGCTGTAAACTTTTATTAGATGATTAAGACATATCCCAGTGTTCCCTGCACATCCAGCTGTAAGGATGCCACGGGGAAGAACCACAACACTGGGAACACTTAAGGATCCTCCGGGGAGAAGGATCAGGATGAGTGTTCAAGTGTTTTTGTGTTTTGTGTGTTAGAAACATCATCAACACGCTCAATCACTTGTGGTGAATCTGGAGAACGTGAGGAGATCATCTGGAGGTCGATTGATGTCTGAAAGCAGCTTTAGGGTCAGGTGTGCGATCAGAAAACCGCAACCTCCTAGGAGTCACGTTTAGGTTTATTTATGTTGTTCATTCGGCTGTAAATTACAGTGAACCTGAAAACCTGTAGGATTCCTTTCTGGAAGTTTTGGCTGCAAATCTGATAAACCTCGCATTCTCCATGTGGTGGAACATAGGGGAGGGGAACAGCTGGGTCACAGGTCAAACCCCACCCCAGATATTTTATTGTCTACACTACATATCTTGAGGATAGAGAGAGGGAAGTGGAACCTGGAGACCTGAGAGAAAAAGTCTGACACTGACAGAAGAGAAATATGCTGTTCTTAACATATTAACCACAGGGACTTCATTCCTATCCCCATTTTACATTTTAACAAAGACATGAATTGATAATTGAAGTTTTATTTTCATAGCAGAGTTGTGATCAGGATTCGATGCAGCAGTGACGCCCAGGAGGGTGACATCGCTGCCAGTCATTTCACCACTCCCTCACTGTTATGTGTCTCTATGACTATTTGTGTTTGAGTTGGCAGGAAAGTGTGAGGTGTGTATTTACGTGCATTCTTCATTTGTGTGTGTCTGTGTGTGTATGTGTGTGTGATTGTGTGGGGGGGGACCTGGGTGTGCATTAGTGAGGCCACATCCTCCTGTTAACACTGACATCCATAAAAGGAGATCTTTAAGTTTGTCACATGACAACAATCTGAGGAATGCAAGTCAGGTCACATGGGATGCAGTCTCAAGGAAATCAGCTTCACCCCCCAAGGACTGTGAAATTATGTGTGTGTGTGTGTGTTTGTGGATATAGATGCGTGTTTGTGCTCATGTCTTCATAATAGCAGCCAGTGACAGGACAGCACCTTACATCTATGTGTCAGTGATGAACTGAGAAGTATTGTGGGGTTTAAATGTGTGTCCTATCAGTGTGTGTGTTTGTGACTAAATAGGGGAATTCACAACTCAAAAGATTTCACTTCTCTTCCCGTCATGTTTCAGTAACTGGAAACTGCAGAGGAGGACATTTAATTTTCCTCCTCTCTCTCTCTGTGTTTGTGTGTGTGTGTGTTTGTGTGTGTGTGTGTGTGTGTGTGTGTGTGTGTGTGTGTGTGTGTATGTGTGTGTGTGTGTGTTTGTGTGTGTGTGTGTGTGTCAGTGAGGCTTCACGCTTTGAATAGATAACCCCAAAAAGGAATTATTTCAAAATAAAAGACCCTAATTCACGTTGGTCTATTTCACAGCCCTGCGTGGTGCTAAGCATGAAACAGTACTAAATATGTGTGTGTGTGTTTCTGTAGAAATGAAAATCAGCACTTACACCACTTCCTAAAGCTGCGGCCGGTGTGTGGGCCGGTGCTCGGTGCTGCCTCCTGCAGCTGCCACCCGTCTACTGAAACCACGAGGATGTCACTTTTTTGTTGTTGCACGCAGAAAGGGACTTCCTCTTGGTTCACTATGAGGGACCATATAAGGTTAACATTTGACAGGTATAGACACAGACACCAGTGTGTCTGCACGAGTCAAGAAGCTGGCAATGGTGGAGCAGGGGAACCATATTTTCCTTTTTTATTAGTGGCACTGTCAGCGTGTGTGTGTGTTAGTCATCAGAAAATTTTGCGCTGTTCAGCTGTCATCAGCACATCACTTCTGTTTTTTCCAGACTGGATCAACAGCAGAAAAACGTTCCCCTTTTTCACATAATTTTAACTTTTTCTGAGTTGAGAATTTTCATCAGAGCTGCATAAATGTTTCTTTTTGTAGCTGCATCAACAGTGAAGCTCTAGGAATTTTAATGTCGACAGACTTTGACGCAGACTGTCTCAATAACTACTGGATGGACTGTGTGGACAGAGGACGAGCCGTACTGACTTTAGTGATCCCGACCTTCCCTTCAGTGCCACCATGAGACTTACATACACACATATATTTACATCACTCAAAGCTCTTCACAGTACAAGTCACATTCACACACAGAGACACTATTAGCTGCACATTGCTGGCACATAGGTAATTTGGGGTTCTGTATCTTGCTGCGTAATGAAGACTGGAGGAGCCGGGGATCGAACCACCACCCTTCTGTTTAGTGGTTGACCCGCTCCTCCTCCTCAGCTCCTGTGCGACTGTGCTTATGAGTGAGACGTCTCAACAGCCTTGAAGTAAAGCTCTGCTGTGTCTGCCTCATCGAACAGATTTCCTCACACACTTCACTGTTACGTCCTTATCTTGTTAACTGGTGCCTTCGTTCTTTGTTTAATGTCACAGGCTCAACAAACACGACTTCATTTGCGGCGGTGAGACAGGAAGTGGACGTAAAACTCTGAATGAAACCAGTTGAGTTTTTTTCTGAACCTCAACCACGGGTCATCTGATGTTGAGGAATGTGCTGCACACTACTGCACCACAGGGAATTCAGAAACAGTTTCTACTTTAGGCCTCGTCGTTTCTCTGAGCATGACCTCCGAGCTTCATCCCTCTCTGCAGACCATCCCCTCTCCCTCTGCTCTGTCACACTGACCATTTGCACAAAGCTGAGGCCTATTTGCACTCCCGCTTCCCGCTTCCCTCCTCGCAGTGTGCACACATTCACTTCCTGTCATGGGATTAAAGTGGAAGCAGCTGTTTTACAGAGCGGGCTCAAGGTTTCATCTGTTGGAAGAGGAGACGGGCGGGGAAAAGAAGTTAAAAGAAAAGAAAGCACAAGTAAAAAGAAGCTATATTGTGTGTCTGTGTGCGAGTGCATGAGTATGTGAAAGTGTGATTCTGTGTGCATTTGTGCAAATGTGTTACGACCAATCATGTGGGATTCCCTGAGCGGTGGGATACAGCCAGACTCTGAAATGTAGGTCAAGAGGCACAGTATTTTCCTTGCACTGTTGCATAACCATGCACGCACACACACACGTTTTTTGTGTAGTTCGGTTTCCAAGCAACCAAGATACACAACATTAGCTGTTTCTCGGCTGATGTGCAGGGAAGACACAACATATACGTTCTTCATGAAACCTTCACTTGCAGCTATGTCCTTCCATCTCTGCACAAACACCTGTGATATTCAGTGCGTGTGTCGGAGCTCGCTCAGAAAACAGAACAGAGGATTTGGACTTTCGCAGGTAGAGATAACCTGCTGCTCACTCATTGGTCGAGGGCTGCAGGTAATCTCCTCGACTCTTTGGCCTTTTAAGGAGACTTTTAAGTCACAGACCCGTCGTTAATCCCTCAATCATTAACTCTAGATTCTCCTCCTCCTCCTCTCTGTCCATTGATTGACACACACCTCTGTGGACAAAAGGCCGACAGGACAACAGGGGGAGGCTGAGGTGGAAGAAGGGAGAGGAGGATAGTGGAGGAGGTGTTCCGCCTTTTCTGGCTCATCTGATTGTAAGATGATGACCAGGAACATGCTACCCAGCTGTTACATAAGGGATAGGAGACACCCTGAGAGCCACTGTGTGTGTGTGTGTGTGTGTGTGTGTGTGTGTGTTACAAAGTACAAAGTAAGCAGCGGTCCCATTACTGTCTTGTTTCTTTGGTAACACACGGATAACTAGGTTAGTCGCACCAAAACATGTGCTTGTGTCTGTATTGTGTGTGTGTGTGTGTGTGTTAAGAGACATCATTGTTGCTGAGAGGAAGAGGAACACATCGACTGTGTGTGTTTGTATTTGTGTGTCCTGGCTTTTATTCCCCCTCCTTAGTCTGACCTCATTTCAAATCACCATGTACAAACTAGTGACATGTGAATGTTGCGTTCAGGTGCATTGTGGGAACTACTGAAATATACATTTGTATAACTTCATAAGTAAAACTCGGGGAGGGGGATGGGGGCAGTAAATTGCTGTTTGAATAAATTATAAAGTAAAACTTGCATTGAGAAAATTCCCTGGACTCTATCCTCCCCCTCACTGCTCCACTGGGTGTGTAAGAGGATCCTATACATTTTCAGGCTGCAGTTTCTACTTGAGGAACTCACAAACAATTAAGGACAAAAAGCTTTTTGGTGAAGTTATATAATGTGAGAACAGCACAGAGAAACTTCATCATGTGAAAGGTTCTGTTGAGCTGCTGGGCCTGTGATTATAAAATAGAATCACACATTATGGATGACTGCACTACACTAAGTCTCATAACTCATAAAACAGAGGATTTGTTGGTGACCTGCAGCAAATATGAAGCTACAGGCAGACAGCTAGTTAGCTTAGCACAAAGACTGGAAACAGAGGGGAATAGTTAGCCTGGCTCTGCCCACAGGCAACAAAATCCACCTTATGATTATTTCCACCTGGTTTCATACGTTTAAAAAACCCAAAGTGTAAAAGACATCATTTTTTTATGTAAGAGACGTGTTGCCAGGCAACCAGCAGAAACTGAGTTACTGCTGCATCCCACTTCAGGGGCCGCCTCTCGGTCGACGAGGCCCAAGAAGGTGGCGACCTTCACGAGCTGCGGAGATCGTGAAGGCTCAACCGAACTGAGACGGTCTGGTCTAAGGAGGATTTGATCTGAGTCACCAGCTTGTCCTGCTCTGACTGCCGTCGCCTAGCAACAGAGCTGCAATTGGACAGCGGGAAAGTTTTAATGCCCCTTGTTTTTTTTTAACGTGTCAATCGTGAGCTGTTGGGTTGAGTTGAAGTCTGATACTTTAAAAGTGTAAACATAGTTTTGGTCTAGTTGCTTTTCGTCACCATTATTTCTTAGAAAAACCCGAAGCGCACTGAATCCTGGGACAGGTTGTGTCTGGGAAGGATCCACCTGTTGGATTCTTCATCACACGGATCATTCAGAGGAGGCTTCTAAACGGGACAGCTCAGTTACGGTGCTGTGATGCAATCTTCAGCCTCCTTCAGAGGCTGCTTGTGAAGATTCGAAGACAAAAACACATATTGTCTCCAGTTCACTTTCATCTAACTCTCATCAATGTAGCATGTGTGTCCTAAAATGTCAAATGTCCCTTGAAGCAGTTGTTCAGTGACGTCCTTCTACAATGTTTGAATGAACTGAGCCTTCTGTGGTGGAAACACATCGTATCCTCGCTCCCTGATGTCCTAACTTCAGATTCTAACTCACCCTTGCAGAGTGGATTGGTTGGAAACATCACCGGACGTGTGGATCATCAACATGGAGTCAATTCTAACTGCAGAAGAAAGAAAAATGAACTCAGTTTCCTCCAGGTCTGAAGAACAAAGATGGCTGAGGTGAATTCACAGTGTGCATGCAGTTCTGCCTTTCAGCAGGAAGGGGCAGCACTGAGCACAGCCTCGTTTGAATTATTTTAAGTTGGAAAAGAAAGTTGCTAAAATATCACATAAAGAAAAAACGTAAGATTTGTATTTAAACTGCACCAGTAAATGAGCAGTGTTTGCATCATATGGGGGCAGACAACAGCACAGCCATTGAAATAGAAAAGGTAAAATAATCAGAAAATGTCAATTTCAAGTCTAATTTCATTCAAACAAGACCCAGTAGAATTAAATTACATTGCATCCAGCTCACAGATGTAATTATTAATGCTATGTTTCCTGCAAGACACACCCACACAGCATACACACCATACACAGACAGGACACAGGCATGGGCTGGGGCCGTAACAAGGTATTAAAAATATCTCAAATTAAAAAAATAGTAATAATATAAGTACAAGAATAAATAGAAAAATCTGGTACAAGCAGACATTAGGATACAAGTGAATAAAATCACACATATTGAGAAATAAGATGTAAACAGACACAAGATTTATTGCTGTTGGATGTATTTGTACTTTGTTTTATATATATATGTGTATAGTATCACTGGATTTGTAGTAGGACAGTATACCCCCTGGTGTGTCCCACAAAGGTGGCTGCTGTTTAAAATGGCC